>NC_080185.1:54503154-54660493 GCF_950295315.1 Erinaceus europaeus | reverse complement strand
CCAGTGATAACTTTGGTGGCAAAAAGAGAAAAAAAAATCCACAAATGTGCATATAAATAAAAATTTAAAAGCAACTACATTGTCATTAAATAACAGCCATTTTTATTTTATTCTTAAAATATTTATTTCCTTTTGTTGCCCTTGTTGTTTTATTGTTGTAGTTATTATTGCTGTTATTGTTGTTGGATAGGACAGAGAGAAATGGAGAGAGGAGGCGAAGACAGAGAGGGGGAGAGAAAGACAGACACCTGCAGACCTGTTTCACCTCTTCTGAAGCGACTCCTCTGCAAATGGGGAGCCAGGGGCTCGAA
This sequence comes from Erinaceus europaeus, assembly GCF_950295315.1. NCBI lineage: Eukaryota > Metazoa > Chordata > Mammalia > Eulipotyphla > Erinaceidae > Erinaceus > Erinaceus europaeus. Next base: position 54,660,182 of record NC_080185.1, on the reverse strand, counting down.
CCAGGATCCTTATCCCGGTCCTTGAGCTTTGTGCCACCTGTGCTTAACCCACTGCGCTACTGCCAGACTCCCTTAACAGCCATGTTTTAACTTACTCTGCATTTCCAATCTATCTATATTTTTTACTTTCTTACTGTAGTGATTAGACATAGTGGCACAATGTTGAACAGAACTAGTTGAGGAACTATTTTTGTCTTTTTATGTATTACATTTTTTTGTAATTAACTTTAACTGCGATAACATAGATTTGCAAAACTTTATTTTTAAAATGTGTTACTAGGGAATGAACCCAAGGCCTTGATCTTCTGCAAGATTGCTGCTGACTTGCCTCCCTGGCCCAGTTTTTTCATTGTGTTTCTTTGTGGGAGAAAGAGGCAGAGAAAAGACTGACACAGGACATTGCTTCAGCATCCAAGGAGCTTCCTCCAGTGTAGTGCTGCCCACGGCCCTTCTATTTGGTGCTAGGATTAAATCCAGAGCCTTACACATACATGTGCAAGGCATGTCTTCTATCAGAGGAGCTATTTCTTAGCTTCAAGACTGTATTTACTTGAATGTTATAGTTTCAGTTGAGAAGGCATAGCTATGTCTATTCCCAATTACCTAGAGAAAAGTCTTTAGTATCTCATTCAGTATATTAGATGTGTGATTTATTACTTACAAATTATTTAAATCTCCTTTCTACTTTATCTTTTGCGATGATTTTTATCATCAGTGGTGTTGAAATTTATAATATTTTGTTTTACCTTTAAAATCTATTGATTAATTGGGCTCTGTTAATTGGTTCTACATTTTCATCTTTTTTTATTTGAGTTTTTCTCATTTTTATTAGGGATAGTAGTTCACAGTATGGTTGTTGACATATGAGCACAATTTCTCACCTCCTTGTGATAGGTGTCTCTAAAACACTGTCAATGCCAACTTGGGTCCTTTTCCACCATCATCCACCGGAACCCTCAAACCTCTTCTACTCATTGCCTTCTTCTCCTTCCCCAGAGTCCTTTGCTTGGGTGCAATACACCACATCTAGTCCAAATTTCACCTTGTGTTTTGTCTTTATGTCCTTGTTTTAAGTTCCTCTTATAAATGAAATCATCTACTTTTTTTTTTTTTTTTTTGGTTTATCTCACTTAAAATTTTCCCTTCCAGTTCTATCCAAGATGAGGCAAACAAAATGACTTTGTCTCCCCCCCCCCATTGTTTGTCATTTTATTTGGAGCTTAATGGTTTGCAGTATGGTTGTTTGACACACACGTATAATTTCTCATCTCCTTATGATAAGTCTCTGCAGAACACTCTCATCCCCAACTTACGTCTTTTTAAAAATTGATTTATTTATACCAAGCTTGCAGTTTTCAGTACAACCCTAAGCAAAAAAGATGTGCTATTCTTTATACATGTAGCTGTATTTCATTTGGCAATACTTTAATGAACACTTTATATCTACGTTCTTGATATATTGGCCTGTAATTGTATTACTTGTAATTCATTCTTCATGTTGATGTAATAGAGACCCCCTATGTTTTTTTCCCTGCTTTTAATGATTGTTTGCAGAGTTGTACTACTTTCATTTAAATGAACAGAATTATTAGTGAATCATTCTGGGCCTAGGCTTTGGATTTTCTTTGTATTTTAATGCAGTGTTTATATTACTACTATTGTTATTTTATGAGCACTTACCTGTTTAATAAACTTTACAGAATCAAGTCTTTTCAGGAACCAACAAATAGTTTAGTCAGTAGAGGGCAAACTTTCTTTTGCATAAGGTTCGAGGTTTGAGTTACTGGCTCCACATGGAAGCACTAGGAATGCTGCCAAAGGAAATTCCATGAATGGTAGAGTGGTACTGTGATATCTACCCTCTCTCTCTTTTTTGACTGAAATTAAAATATAAGATGTTCATTGGAAACAGTGGAATTGCACACAAGTAGGCCCTGGCAGGCAAAAACTAAAGCACACCAAAACATAAAGCAGTTCTTTACACAATTGGATGATACTTGAAACAAAAATACTGTGATATATGTAATAAGTCCAATCCCCTAACATTGTATATTTTGTTACTTACTGTATTTCTCTCATTGATTTCTATTGACAAATAGCAAAGCAAATTATGCAGCTTTCAAAACATTCATCTATTTGTATATGTACATTAATATTTATACTATATAACATATTGCTCAAACAGTACATTATTTGCATCATGTGCAATGTATGAATGGATATCTGTGTATAAAAAATATATATGCAGGGGGCTGGGGTTATCCAACAATGGATTCAACGTGTTCAAGTGAAAGGAAGAGTTACATATTTCTCACTTGGACTCAAAATTAAGAGAACATCAAGCTTATGAAAGAAGTTATCTCAAAAGTGGAAGAAGACCAAATGCTACCTTACACCAGTCAGGCAAATTGTGACTGCAAAAGAAAGACTCTACAAGGATATTAAATGTGTTACTCCAGTGAACATATAAGAAATAAGAAATCAAAACAACCTTATTATTTGATATGGGATACTGCAACAAGTTATTCAGAAGATGTAGCTAAGATCAGTAATGATGGTGACTACAGTAAGCAACAGTTTTCAGTCTAGATGAAATTTTCTTCTATTGGAAAATGTCATCTGCTATTTTCCTAGAGGTCAGTGCCTAGCTTCAAAGGACTGTCCTCTGACTTCTGTTTTTTTCTTTTTTAGCAGAGTATTGTGCATAAGTGATTTCATTGCTATGACTCATTTTATTTTGTTCAGATAGAAAAATCACAGAAAAAGAGAGAGACAGAGTGAGCGAGAAACAGCTGAGATTCCTCTGGATCATTCCTTAATCTGTCTGTTGCTGCATTCAAATTTAGGCTGCACACATTTCAAGGCATGCACTCTATCTAGTGAGTTATCTTTCAGTCAGACAGTGTCTTTTTCTTAGGGTCTGATGGATCTAATGACTAAATAGAAGACAGTGTTCATTTAGCATCTTGAAGATCTTTGGACCTTTAAGAATCATGCTATGATGCCAACCAGACTTCCCTGGACAGACAACTCCACCAATGTGTCCTGGAGCTCCACCCAGAATCCCGCCCACTAGGGAAAGAGAGAGGCAGGCTGGGAGTATGGATCAACCTGTCAATGACCATGTTCAGCGGGGAAGCAATTACAGAAGCCAGACCTTCCACCTTCTGCACCCTACAATGACCTTGGGTCCATACTCCCAGAGGGTTAAAGAATAGGAAAGCTATAAAGGGAAGGGATGGGATACAGAGTTCTGGTGGTGGGAATTGTGTGGAGTTGTACCCCTCTTAGCCTATAGTTTTTGCAGGGTTTCCTTTTTATAAATAAATTAAAAAAAGAAAAAAAAAGAATCATGCTAAATCTAATTTGCCAATGTTTAATAAATAGAAAAACAAAGCCTCCAGTGATAGCACACCTGTTTGATATACTGGTTACTTAATATTTGGACCCACTGTTAAGACCTGTTATGCATGTGATTAGGTGGCTCAGTGGTGGAGAGTACAACCTGTATGTGTGTGGTCCCACATACAATTTTGGACACCAAATATACCAGAGTGATGATCTGTTCTTTTTTTTTTTTTTCTCTTTCTCACTCTCTCCTCCTTCTTCTTTCTAAATAAGTATTCTAAAAAGAAACGTCTGGGCAGGGGGAATAGCATAAAGGTTGTGCAAAGGGACTCTCATGCCTGAGGCTTTGAAGTTCCAGCTTCAATCCCCCACCCCACCATAAGGCACAGTTGAGCAGTGGGGGAGAGGAGAGGAGTGGGAGAGGGAGAGGGAGAGACGAAGAAGGAGGAGGAGGAGGAGGAGGAGGAAGAGGTGGAGGAAAAAGAAAGAGTAGGAGGAAGAGAAGGAGGAGGAGGGTGGAGGAGGAAGAGGAGAGGATAAAGAAAAGAAACGCTTTCATTGGTGAAAATGTAACTTGGTCCAACCCATGTGGGAAAAAAATCTGCACATTTCTCTAAATATTAACACTGGACCAATTATACAATCAAGCAGGTACAGAGATCTGTGCACATCTATGTTTATTGCATTGCTGTTTATAATAGCTCAAATTTGGAAGCAACTCAAATGTTTAATGATGAATGGTTAAGGATGTAGTGGTATATGTACACAATGCAATACTTACATAGCTGTAAGAAATTATGGCATTTTCTCTTTTCCTTCAATTTGGAGGGAACTGGAAGGAATCATGTTGTCTCCAAAAGGAGAAAGATGAATTCCAGATGATCTCCTTCAAAAGTGCCACCTAAGGGATAAAGAAAGCGAAAACATAGGGACCTGGTGGTGCCTCACCAGGTTAAGTGCACACTTTACCATGCACAAGGACCTGGGTTGAATCCCTACTCCCCACCTGCATGGAGGATGATTCACCAGCTCTCTTCTCTCGTTTTCTCTCCTTCCCTAGCCCCCCCTCCCCTTTCAATTTCTTTCAATCCTAAACAATAAAAAAAAAATAGAAAAAAAGGCTGCTGGGAAAATGGGGGTTGCTGGGAGCTCCAGGATAACTCTGGAGGCAAGGGGGGACATAAAAGAAGAAAGGGAAATAGGGGGTGAAACAGCTGTTTGGTGATTTTCAAATTCGATAATACACACTTTGACTAGAGATCAGAAAGAACAAGTCACTTAACTTGTGATTGGGCCTGCAGGACATTTATATCCTTGCTGTATTATTTCCTCCTCTTCTTGTTGGGTATACTCTAGTTGTTCTGAAGTTTTAAATAGTATTCAGGATACTTTAGTTTTAATTATCTTAACCAGAAAAGGAACTATTGCTGATTCAGATCAAAGTGGTCCGAGATTTATACTTGGCCTTAACATAGCTATGTAAATAATCATTCAACTTTATGTTATTTCATTTTGTTGGGGAACATTCCAAATGTAAGAGCTTTTAGTAACTTGGGAGTTTGATAGTTTGAAAAGTTATGAAAAGCATTATATCTGTTATCTTTCTCCATCAATCATTTGAATTTTGCTGGATTTTTGCATTCTTTTATTTATATTTCCCTGATTATTGGAGAGGTAAGAAACCAAGGGAGCAGGAATTTGGGGTCCTAAAGTGAAGCAATTTGAAATATTATCCTGTTTTCTTGCAGCCAGATATGTGGTGAACATGTACAGTACTTAGTTTAGATTGAAGCTGTAGGGCAGAATTCCTCAAGGCGTAGCCCAGCAATCTGTGTAGTCAGCACGACAGAGTATGGTGGATGCTATTCACAAGTGAGATGAATACAAGAGCCAGGGTATTTGGTACCAAGCAATTTGCAAATATATAAAGTTGCTTGGCAACACATATGCTGAAGTCATATGATTTGATTTTCTGTGTGTCATTAATAAATTCATAAATCTTGAAAACAGTATATAAAAATAAAATTCACTAATATAAATCACTAGGGAAAAAAAGGTTTCTTTCCAAATAGTCTATCAGTGGGATCCTTTTATCAAGAGAAAATACAAATGGAAGCTCTGTATATAGAGCAGAGAATATTGTTGCTTCATTCAAAATGGAAGGAGGGTCAGGAAACTTAATGTTACCCAACATTCACCCTTTTTGTAGCTTAGGAACTATCTCAGGGAAATGTCTAGGATTTCAACAAATATATGTGGAAAGAAAAAAAATTAAATACATAAATCTCAAGTGTGAATTCACTGATTTTCTTAAGAAATACATACATACCTTAATCCTATTGTAATTAACCTCACTTCCAGAAAGTTTCCACTTGTTACCTACACAGTCAAATTTCCCTTACATCCTACCAGAGGCATCTTCGTTCTTTGCTCTGATTTTTCCACCACAGAACCACCTTTCCTGTTTTTTATGTGCCACGAACAGTACCATATAACATAGTTACTGATTTGTGTAAGAATTTCATTCCATATGCTATTTCTGCGATTACTCTACATTCATTCTTTTAGTGATTCGGTCATGGTCCATTGGATGAATTTATAAAAGGTTATATATTCATTATCATAATGGTATACACCTAATCTCTTTCCAGTTTCTGAATATTTACAAATCAAGCAGTGATGAACATTTTATTACAAGCATCCTGGTGAAACTACTTTTTCTTTTTTTAAAAAATATTTATTTATTCCTTTTTGTTGCCCTTTTTATTGTTGTAGTTATTGATGTCATCTTTGTTGGATAGAACAAAGAGAAATGGAGAGAGGAGGGGAAGACAGAGAGGAGAGAGAGATAGACACCTGTAGACCTGCTTCACTGCTTGTGAAGCAACCCCTCTGCTCTGGGGAGCTGGGGGCTCGGACCAGGATCCTTATGCGGGTCCTTGCGCTTTATGCCATCTGCGCTTAACCCGCTGCACTACCACCCGACTCCTGAAAGTACTTTTTCATGTCTTTAGTAAAGATTTGCTTATCTCATACCTGGGAGTATCAGTGCTGGTTCATGGAAAATATGTGTGCTTAGCTTTAAGAAAAATGGCCACATGTCCGCTGAAATTATTGTAATATTTTAGCTTACTATCTATGATGTAAGAGAATATCATTTTTGCACAATTTCTTCAGTATTTGACAATGCCAGTCTTTTTATCTTTAGCCATTCTGATGATTGTATAGAACTAACTCTGGTTTTAATCTGCATTTCTGTGGTAACCAGTAATGTTAATAAATGCTCATGTTAATAAATGCTCATGGGTCATCTCTGTAACTTCTTTTGTTGACTCAAATCTCATGCATATATTTGTGGTAGACTACATTTTTATTTTATCTATCAAATTTTAGAAGTTTCTTTTTTGTCTTAGATAGCAGTTCTTTCTGTATACTGTTACCGCGACTATCTTCTTTCATTCTCTAGCATGTCTATTCATGTTATTAATTATGTTATTAATGAGCAGACATTTTGAATTCTGTGAAAACCATATTTATTATGATCTTTATGTTTCTTTGAACTTCATTAAAATATATTTACTTAAACTGCAGTCACAGTTATAATCTCCTGTATATTCTTCTAAGAACTTACTGTTTTTTTTTGTCTTTTTTAAAAGGCAGAGACAAAAAGGCAGAGAAAGTAAAAGAAACACCAGCAGCAAAGCTTCCTCTAATGCACTGGGGGCTGGGCTAGAAGCCAAGTTGCACATATGTTAAAGCTGTGCATACTCCAAATGAGTTACTTCACTGGCCCTTGTATTTATTATTTATTTTTATTAGTGATTTGATATTGATTTACAAAATTACATGTCATGAGGGGTATAAATACACTCCATTCCCACCACCAGGGTTCTGAATCTTCAATCTCCCCAGTGGAAGCCACTGCAGTTCCCCTAAGGTTGTAGACATGGGCCAACCATCATCTCTACAACTATATGGGGCTCACTTTCCTGCATGCCTCTCTCAATTCATACCAAATGATATACTACATATGCTGATCTCAACCTTATCAACACAACGAGTTCCACCTCAGCATGCTTCACTTCAGACTGTGTCCAGAGATGTCAAGCATGGAATGTCAACCCTTGCGTCTCATTACTCCGGTGAGACCTTTCCTTTCATAGGATTCTCTAATTCCATTTCAGGTGATTCACTTCCTAACAAAGTCCCAAAACCTAGATATAGACCAGGTCCCATGAGATAGGAAATATGTTCACATGTATCCATAAATTAGGGCAAAATATATGTCACCCACCTTTCTACCATCTCTAAACGTCCCCATTTAGAGTCCTTGGATCTACTACAATGGATTACAATTAAGGTCTCACTTTTCAGTTTCCCTTACTCCTTCTTTTCCTCCCTCCATTTTTCTCTTTCCTTCCTTCTGTTCCTTCCTTCCTCCTCTGTCTTTTTCTTCTTCTTCTTTTCTTTCTTTCTTTTTTCATTTTGTTCTGATTTTTTTGGTTTTCTCTGCAGTTTCAATGCTTCAGGCCAACCTTTTCAGATAGAGAGAGGGACAGACAGATAGAAGCTGAGAGGGAAAGACATACCAACATGGAAACACCTCTCCCCCTGGGGTGAAAGCCAATCTCAAGCCTGGGTGACATAGAAAATCAGGCACCCTCCCAGGTGAGGTATCTTGTTGTCCTTGGCTTTGCTTCTTCTTTTTTAAATTTTTAAAATATTTATTTATTTTCCCTTTTGTTGCCCTTGTTGTTTTTATTGTTATTGTTGTTATTGATGTTGTTGTTGTTGGATAGGACAGAGAGAAATGGAGAGAGGAGGGGGAGACATAGAGGGGGAGAGAAAGAGAGACACCTGTAGACCGGCTTCACTGCTTGTGAAGAGACCCCTCTGCATGTGGCGTGCTGGGGGCTCGAACTGGGATCCTTACTCCGGTCCTTGCACTTCATGCCACATGCGCTTAACCTGCTGCACTACCGCCAGACTCCCTTGGCTTTGCTTCTTAAGTTTCAACTATGAATGAAGATCATCTTATTTTCATCATCCTCCTTTTGGTTTCTGTCACTTAATAGGTCTCCTTCACATTCAATCCTAGCTGTAAATATATATAATTGTTCCTTATGATTGAGTAATATTCTACTGTATATATACAGATGACTTTTTTTTAACTTTGATGGGTTTGTCTGTTACCCTTTTCAAATAATGTTTATGTTTACAACAATGTAAGGATTTCAGCTCACTGTCCTCAGAAATATAATTAATTTATTTCAGTCTATTTGTGACTATATTTTCCCTATTGGATTGTTTTGTTACATTTATGGAAAAGCAACTATACTATTGATATATTCTGTTTAACTGATTTATTTGCTAATTTATCTGAATATGCCATGTGGTCTTAATTACTGTACCTTTTTTACATCTTAAAATCAGCTTTTTCACTCTTTCCTCGATATTAAAGTACTAATCAAATAACATAAAATAAATTTTAAACTAAAAAAATCTGTCTTCCTAATGAGTCACATGAATATTTTCATCCTAATTAAATGAACCATTATAATTTTCAGAAAGTTATACCACTTGCTAGGGAAACTACCTTAATGGTATGCGTAATTTAGGGTATAGTCTTTAAGCATATTTGAACCTAGCATTAGACCAACGTTTCTGTAACTATTAGTAGGTCTCAGACATCCAGGATCACTGTACCAATTTAATACTACTCAACTTCAAGAGTGTTATCCATCCTGACATATTTAGTAGAAAAACCAGGAAAGAGATGAAAAGAACAGAGAGGAAAGATGTGAAAAGAAATAAGAAAAATATATGTAATTTGAATGATAGACTATGATATTGGTGTTATCCTTTAGAATTTGAGTAGTTTATACTTTTAAGATTCTTCATAAATAACATATTATTTGAATGGTAAAGATTGAGAAAGCACTACCAGTTTTAATATTAGAGGTTGACAATTACATACCTATTTACACAGAACTGGAGTTCTTATGATTTGAAAAGGACCAGGGTATATTATTTCCCATGTTTGATTTATGGTTTTTATGTAATTTGTGTCCCATAGTCAATAACATTATCAATAAGACTTTGGTCAGGCTGGGAAATAACTCAAAAGATAGAGTACATGCCTTCCCATGTGGTTATGACCCAGACTCAAGCTCTTGGCTTGACATGGGAGTCTCATGGCATGAGGGGAAACTCTGATGTTTCCCCTCTCATTCTCAGTTTGTCTATTTAAATAAAAAGAAGTGAACCTTTTCAATTCCTTTGACCTGGTAATTCCTTTACTGGACCTATATCCTAAGGAATTAAACACACCCATCCAAAGAGATCTGTGCGCACCTATGTTCATAGCAGCAAAAGTTGTAAGAGCCCAAACTTGGAAGCAACCTAGGTGTCCAACAACAGATCAGTGGCTAAGAAAATTGTGGTATATATACACAGTGGAACACTACTCAGTTATTACGAATGATCAAATCACCTTCTTCATCTGAGATGAAGGTGTTAAGTGAGATAAACCAGAAAGAGAAGGGTGGATATAGGATGGTCTCACTCATGGGCAGAAGTTAAGAAACAAGAACAGAAAGGGGAAACATAAAGTAAATTTTGGACTGGTTGTTATATTGCACCAAAGCAAAGGACTCTGGGGAAGGAAGACAGGGAGGTGGGTGAAGTAAGGGGGTGCTTTCAGATTCTGGCACACGATGATGGATCTAATTTGTGGGTGAGAATATTTTGCAGATACCTATCTTGATGAGATGAGAAGTTGTACCTATGTGCCAGCTTCTGTACTGTAAACCATGAGTCTCCCATTAAAAAAAATAAAGAGAAAAAGTCAGCCTGAGAGTAGTGAAATTTGCATGTGTGAGGCCTTGGCTTTGGAAAAAAAGAAAGGTTGCATTTCATTTTTTCCCTTTTTTGTTGATGATCAGTGAAGTAGCCAGAACTGAAGCATACCTGCTTTTTTTTGATTGTGATAAATCAGCTTTTCTGATTTATACCATTCTTGAAAAATACATCTAACACTTGCCTTCCTGAAAGTAAGTAACAGGCATTCCTACTTTGCCACTTGTGAAATAAAGATCTTATTAGGTCTTCTGACTGAATACCAGCTGCTGAGATGAACATCCAACAATTCTGTAAGAAATGCACAGGAAATGATGATCTGCACAATGTGAGGACAAAAAACTATTTATTTTCTTACTTTTCTGCCAGTAGGCATCAGGGAGGTCTAGGACATGTTAGTGCATTTTTACACTGGCATAGAGCCCTGAAGTTGGACTCAGTGAGTCTTAAATGCACTTAGAACACTCATTTTTACTGCTTCCTAGGAGACATTCCAGACATATTTATACTTCACAACAACTCTGAAGCTTTGCTTTTTATTATCATGGTTTTGTGGTCTTTTTGTGGTCTTTCTTATATCTGTGATTTTAGTATATTTCCAAGGCCAAGTTAAAACAAATAACAACAAATAGGTTCAACTTCTGCCAATATCTTCACATTTATGGAACTGCTTTCCTGCAAATCCTGAGAAAGGTGTTGAAATGTATGATATGTCTATACAAGCCTAGGGAATAGAAGGCCCCAGTGCTGTCAATAGCTGGTCCATAAAAATCTTACCATAAACTTAAGATTTATCTCATCAGATTTCAGTGAAACTATATGTGGTTAATTAATTTGAAAATTAAGCATTTTAAGTGATATTGGAAACTATCATAATATCTGGAAATTATACATTAAAATCCAACAACTTTTGGGTCATGTGTATTTATCACTCCATCATTCTGGACTAGTACCTTTTAGTTGGAAATTTTAGATATTTTCTTTCACAGACAGCTGTAGAAAGGAACATGTGATTTTGAGGCAAAAGAGAAATATCTGCACTCAGGTGTTAGGTTAGTATGTGGTCCTAAATGACGACATCTCTTTAAACATTATTTTGTCACATCTGAGCACATAGGTAAGTATACTGCATACATCACAACATTACCAGTGAGGTGACCAAATAGTATAGATACCATATTGTTTGAAAACTGTAATGAACTATATAAATGTTATTATCACTGTTGTTCTTTTGCAATCCTTCTACCCCAAAATCTTTAATATATCTCTCCCATGGATACTTTTTAGATTAGATAGGATAGTATTATTTGAGAATGTTTCATTTTATATACATTTAACATGTATATATCACATATTTTGTTACTAATAATTCTTTCATTACATCAGAGTTTATAAGTATTGCTACATTCCGTTAAAATGCTTTTCATCCACCAAGTTGCAGATGTCATACCTCTCAATAAAATAGCAAAACATTTTCATAAACTAGTTCATCAAAATAAATAACTTATGCTAGTACTGGCCAATTATATGTTGTCATATTTAAATAAACTACCATATATTTTTGGCTCTGGATTAGTAGAATGTAGCAGCTTTTGCTTTCATTAAAAGGCGGCTTTCAAACTGATTATTGTTTTCACCAGCAATTCAGTTATTTAAGATTTATTTTTAATTTATTTACTATGCAATAGAGTTTCACATGGGGGGGGCGAGAGAGACCGACCGACCGACCAGAGCATAACTGTAGTACATGCCACACTGGGGACTGAACCTGAATCCTCAGGCATGCAGACCCTATAGTCTATACATCGAACTATTTCCACATCTGCTACAATTTGTTTTTTTAATGTGTTTATTATTGGTAAAAGAACTGTTTTGTCTTTATAGGCAATATGATAAAATATCTTTACTTTCTATACAAAAATGAAATGGAAAATCTGAAGAGTTGTACATGTGTGTTCTTCATATACTATGTGCATTCTTCAAAATTTAGAGACAACCCAAGTACATAACAACAGATGAGTGAATGAGAATGTTGTGTACACACACACACAGACACACACACACACACAGACACACACACACACAGACACACACACACACACACACACACACACACACACTGCAATGCTACTGAGGTGTAAGAAACAAACTCAATCCCTGGAACACCATAAGCCAGAGCTGATCAGTGCTCTAGTGCTCTGGTGTTTCTCTCTCTCTCTCTCTCTCCCTCTCTCTCCCCTCTCTCTCCCTCTGCATCTCTCTTAAAAATAAAATAAATGAAATATATTTTTTTAAAAAAGATTGATTTCCCTCCTATGTCAGATTTAAGAAACGAAGCAAGGGGAAAGCTACTGTTAATAAACTTTAATATATTTATAACAACAGATCTGAGGATACTAAGGGAAAGGATGTATGCAGTCATTTTTGCTTACATTTTGAAATAGGCAAGTCTTCTCTTTTGGAACTGCATGGGTAGAACTGAAGGGAATCGTGTTGAGTGAAATAAACCAAAAGGAGGAAGATGAACACTGGATGACTTTACTCATAGATCATGTTGAATGAGGCAAGCCAGAAAGACATCAAAGCCAAATTATCTCATTTCTAGGTGAAACAGAAGATATAAGGTGAAACTTGGACAGGATTGGCATATTGCACCAAAGCAAAGGACTCTGGGGTAGGAGACAATGTGACATTGGGGTCCTGTTATGTCTTCTAGACATCAAGGAGAGATGAAATGCTATGCCCTTGTGTTAAGGACTATTCTATAAGTCATTATAAACCCCCAATAATTTTTTTAAAAAAAGGAACATGGGGGTTGGGCGGTAGTGCAGTGGGTTAAGCACACATGGTGCGAAGCGCAAGGACCCAATTAAGGATCCCGGTTTGAGCCCCCGGCTCCCCACCTGCAGGGGAGTTGCTTCACTGGCAATGAAGCAGGTCTGAATTTGTCTATCTCTCCCCCTCTCTGTCTTCTCCTCCTCTCTCCATTTCTCTCTGTCCTATCCAATAACAACAACAATAATAACCACAACAACAATTAAAAAAAAAAACAAGGGCAACAAAAGGGAAAAAATTAGTCTCCAGGAGCAGTGGATTCATGGTGCAGGCACCAAGCCCTAGAATAATCCTGGAAGCAAAATAATAATAATAATAATAATAATAATACCTAAGAAACAATGTAAAAGGTAAGGTGCTAAGTGACTGGGGATCTAAGACCTTATGGTAGAGCAGATTCAGAGGTTGGTGGAGAATTAGATGTACTGACATCTATCTTGGGGAAGTGTGAGAATGTACCCAAACATTGTACAATGTGGGGACAGGGATATACCACCCCAAATCTACCTCCCCTCTACCAGTGTTCCCCCCCCCCCCGATTTAAAAGGTTTTCCAGGTTTCTCCTGAAGGCATATTTTGCTTTCTTCTAGGCACTGATGCACAGGGGATCCAGGAGAGAGGATAAGGCAGCATCAAAGGTTCTAGGGAATTTTTTGTTAAGAAATAATCACCAAGAGAAGGGTGAGCAGTAAAAAGGAGCCATCTACCTCACATGTGAGACAGAGAGGCATGCTAGTTTTTGCACACTTGCAAATGTCCTAAACATAGGATTTTTTTTAAGTCACATTGTCATCCTGTTAAGAACCTTATAGTTTTATGGCACAGCATTTCCACTCTGTGAGATAACAATGAAAATATTATTTTTATTTTACTTATTTCTTATTTTATTAGTTCATAGGATAGAGGGAAATTGAGAGGTAGCGGGGATAGAGAAGGAAAGAGACAGAAAGACACATGCAGCACTGCTTCTTCACTCTTGTGATGCTTTCCCCCTTGCAGGTGGGGACAGACCAGTGTCTTGAACCAGGGTCCTTGCACTTGATAACATGTGCACTGCTGCCTGGCTCCAGTGAAAATCTTTGAATATGGGTGTTGGTCTGTCTTCTGTAACTGCTTCCAAAGCTGACATGTGGACAGTAGAGATGTCCCTGCTTATCAGATTGCTATGATTCAGAACGGAGGCTGTTCCCAAAAATGTTGGGCCAGATGTCCAATTCAATATTAGATGGCTAAACTGATTGGGAATAAGAGACCTGTCCTTAAGTAGCATATTGGGTAAACATTAGGGAGGCAAACATTGCAGAGAGGTAGCACACAATATGTGAAAAAGTCCCAGGGTAAGGATGACGGCCAGGTCAGTGAAAAGCTATTCCTCTAGGTCCTTGCATATCTTAATTGGGAGCTGAGTCAGTGAAAGTGGTAGGGTCATTGTTTCTCATTGCTTGTACTGGTGACTTCAATTTCTGAAAGAGGGAAAAGAGATTTTGAAAAACAAACAAACAAACAGAGTTGGGCGGTAGTGCAGTGGGCTAAGCACACGTGGTACAAAGCACAAGGATGGCGTAATGATCCCGGTTCCAGCCCCAGGCTCCCCACCTGCAGGGGAGTCACTTCACAAGCAATGAAGCAGGTCTGCATGTGTCTATCTTTCTCTCCCCCTCTCTGTCTTCCCCTCCTCTCTCCATTTCTCTCTGTCCTATCCAACAACGACATCAATAACAACAACAATAATAACTACAACAATAAAAACAAGGGCAACAAAAGGAAATAAATATTTTAAAAAACAGCTATATACACAATGGTTTGTTTTAATAAAGGCACAGTTTAATGAAGACACAGGCATCCACACATATACCCACCCAGTCACTCTTTAGCTGTAGTGAGTACATGTTAAGTAAAAAGGAACAGATATATTCAAGGCCAGTATGAAGAAGATTAAAACAGGTGTGAATATAGAGAGGTTAAAGGATAACATAGCACTGATTGGGAATAAGTAGCTGTGATGGGTTCCCAGGCCCATATCTAACAATGACTACATCAGTAACAACAACAATAATAACTACAATAATAGTAAAAAAAAAAAACTAGGGCAACAAAAGGGAAAATAAATTTTTAAAAAATAGGGAGTCGGGCGGTAGTGCAGCAGGTTAAGCACAGGTACCCCAAAGTGGAAGGACCAGCTTTTTTTTTTTTGGTGCCCAAACCGTTTTAATTATTACATAAACACCATTCCCACCACCAAAAGACAGTGACCCATCCCTCCCACCTACTCCCACCCCCCACTGTCCCAGGAAGCTGCATGTCTACCCCTCACCACAGGGTTTTTACTTTGGTGCCCTACTTACAATTTGGTCAGGTCCTGCTTTTAGCTTCCCTTTCAGATCTTCTTACTCAACTTCTGTTGATGAGTGGGATCATCCCATACTCATCTTTATCTTTCTGACTTAGCTTTAACGATCTGGGCTCAAGCTCCCGGCTCCTCACCTGCAGGAGAATCATTTCACAAGTGGTGAAGCAGGTCTGCAGGTGTCTATCTTTCTCTCCCCCTCTCTGTCTTCCCCTCCTCTCTCCATTTCTCTCTGTCCTATCCAACAACAATGACATCAATAACAACAACAATAATAACTATAACAATAAAAACAAGGGCCACGAAAGGGAATAAATAAATATTAAAATAAATTTTAAAATTACTTTTTAAGTTGGTCACCATTAATCATTCTAACACAGAAAAGGAACATGTACAAAGTTTTCATTCTTTACCACTTACATAGGCAATTGGTAGCTGGGTTGTGGTGCACCCAGTTAAGCACACATAGTATCATGCAAGGATCATGCAAGGATCTGGGTTCAAGCCCTTTGTTCCCCAGCTGCAGCAGGAACACTTCTTGAGCAGTGAAGCAGGTCTGCAGGTGTCTCTTCCTCTCTATCTCCTCCCTCCTCTCTCAATTTCTGTCTTATCTAATAAAAAAAATAAAAAAATAATGGCCACCAGCAATAACCCTGGGGGGAAGAGAAGGAGAAGGAGAAGGAGAAGGAGAAGGAGAAGGAAGGAAGGAAGGAAGGAAGGAAGGAAGGAAGGAAGGAAGGAAGGAAGGAAGGAAGGAAGGAAGGAAGACAGAAAGAGGATGACAAAGATATCTAAGCCTACATTCTTGCTTTAGGTCATGATGCCTGACTGCCAGATTGTTAAAATACAACCTTATGGTGAGTCCTTTGGGACAGATGTCAGATATAGGGGTGAAGTGGTACAGGAAAACCCTGACAAGAAGTGTCCTTTGTTGTCAGTTCTAAGGCCACAGAGGAAGTGGTCTACAGATAAGAAAACATCCTTTGTGTTTAGACCGTCAAAACTTATCACAGGCTTGGTGTCTGGACACAAAACCATGAATCCTAGTTTCTCTCCATCTAGTGCCTGAACCAGGCCGCTGTTTTTGTACCCATCCAAAATGAGGCCTGTGGATTGGCAACTCTATGGAAAATCAGAAAGCTGAGTCAGAACTCACTCCTGGTGTCAGGAATTTATTTACCAGCAAAAGAAAGGCAGCTAACAAAGCACAGTGGCAGCAACAGGAGGCATTGACAGCATGGCTTGGCATGATGACAGATGTAATGACAAGTCATGGCTAATAGAAGTGGCACAGCAGCAAAAAGAACTAAGGATACATTAAGAAACAAACGCAGGGGACCAGGCGGTAGTGCAGTGGCTTAAGCACACATGGAGTGAAACGCAGGGACCAGTGTAAGGATCCCAGTTCGAGCTCCTTGGCTCCCCACCTGCAGGGTGGTAGCTTCACAAGTGGTGAAGCAAGTCTGCAAGTGTCTATCCTTCTCTCCCCTCTCTGTCTTCCCGTCTTCTCTCGATTTCTCTGTCCTATCCAACAACACCGACAGTAATAACAACAATGATAATGGCAATAACAGTGATAAACAAGGGCAACAAAAGGGGAAAATAGCCTCCAGGATCAGTGGATTCGTAGTATAGGCACCGAGCCCTAGTGATAACCCTGGAAGAAAAAAAAAAGAGAGAGAGAGAGAAAGAAAGAAAGAAAGAAAAAAAGAAAGAAAGAAAGAAAGAAAAAAAGAAAAGCAGAGTCTCAGGTCATGTGATACCAGAACAAGTCGTTCTCGGACAAGATGGGGACAGGTGCTCCAAAGAGAAAAGGGGAAAACGTTTTGCAGAAAGTAGCTCTGTAAGGAACTTAACAATGACCACAGTTGAAGTTATTAATACTATAATGAATTTACTAATGTATTTATATTCAACGGTTTAAGTTAGACTTGACCACAACATATTTGACTTTTTAATAAGCTCCACACAATTCTGAAATAATCCTTATTTATAAACAGGTATATAGATATTGCACCTCTTAGATATTAGTTTAGACAATGACATGTTCCCTTATATATTTTTTGTTCACCCTGTAATACTACTTTAGATTCCCCCCACCCAAGCCAGAGATTGGAACCTGGAAGTCATCTTTGTGTCAATCTATTTAACTAAGGTGACAAACATTTTAAAGTGACAATTAAAGATAGAAGCAAAAAAAAAATTAGTATATCAGACATGTTTCAAAGGATAAAAAATATGTGTATGAGCAGAAAGGACAGTTTACCTCACATTTATTTAAGTACAGTGAAATTGAATAAAACACACAATAATGAAGTAGCCATTTATAAATTCAAACTGCCAGATTATCTCTCCTCCTCTGGCAGGATGATTTAAGGACGGCAGGTCTCAGGAGGTCAGGTTCCTATCAGTGGCTGGTCAAAGGCAACTCAGGCAAACATATAGCAGAGAGAATGGGAGTTGAACATATAGAACAAGCATGATAGAAGGACAGGGAACAGTCTGAGAGCCAACCATACAGGACCACTAGATGAAGACATATTTTGCTTTCTGGCTGCTGGTGCACAGGGGATCTGGAAAAGAGAACATGGCAGCAACAAAGGTACTAGCAAGTTTATTGGAAGAAACAACTTAAGAAATAGTCACCAAAAAAAGGGCTGGGTGGATTGTAAAAAGGAGTCATCTGCCTCACAGTTGAGACCTAGGGAGCAAAGTCATCTGGTCAGGAGTGTGCTGGTTATATCCATTTCATTGAAAACTAGGTCTGTAGTGGGAAGGGCTGTGTTGGTAGCAGCCCTGGGGGAAATTTCTGTCCTATTCACTTGCCTCCTATTCAATTGCTAGGCGTGGAAGCCTTTTCTTTTTATATTCAGAAGTTGGCTGCTAGTTTTTGCCCTTGCAAATGTCTGAAGCCTGGGGTTTTTGACTGGCTTTTGTCACCCTTATAATTTTATGTCACAGCATCTCCTAGTTACCTTCACCGAGGTCAGGCAAACTCATTCCCAGTGTTCCTATGTAAATTATTTCTCTTTGTTTTCAGGTATAGAGGTTGGGGCTGGAAGTTGTATGCTGCCTGAGGCAGGTCTTTTTAATTTTTTTTTTGTAAATGTACATCTCCAAACCTACAGGTCTTTGAATTATTTCTTGTGAGTGTACCAGGATGGTGCCAGGCAGGTTCCTCTCATGGATTGCCTATTGTTTTCCAGGTGCCTAGCTGGGATTGAGAGCACCAGTCCCCTGGCCCTAGGCTGGCTCATCTCATGTAAATCACCTTTCATTCATTTCCAGGTGTGGAGGTTGGTAATGGCAGTTTCCTGGCAAGAAGGAAGCACTTTTGGGTTACAATAGCATGTAGTAGGAAGAAATTGCAAGATTTCTTGATTGACTATGGTAAAATAGTAGCAAAGATAGTATTTTTAAAGGGTTAAGGGGAGGACAGCCTCTGTCCCCATTCTGAGAGTTCGCCATGCCTTGTCTTAACAGTGAACATGGCGAGAGCATGATCATTCAAGTAAATTAAACTTTTATTGAAAACAGAACAGATTAGGAAAAGAGAGAGAGAAAAGTAGAGAAAAAGAAAGTGAAAGAAGGGGACCCGACCCACTTACAGGCTGGATAGTCAAATGGTGGTCCTGGGAGAGAGAGCAAGAGAACAAAGTAAGAGACTTACATGATGCTGTCTGGGCCAAAGAGAGTGAACATGCTTCGTTTCTGGGTTATAAACTTGAAACCCCGCTTACGCCTCTCAAGCCACACCTGTAAACACTCCCATTTCTGGGTGGTCCTGCTTTCCCTCAACATTATAAATATTTTAGCATTGGATTCTTAGAGGATAGTGAATCCGTAGACCCCAAAGGGAAGCTTTGGGTTGAGTAGAAAAATTTAGTATGGTTTCTGTTTTGAGATGTTAAATGTAAACTATGGCTTCTAAGGATTTGCCTTATTCTTGGGTGTCGCCATTATGTGATAATGTACCATAGTATTACATTGTATGCATGTGGTTTAAAAGTACCTATTAATAGTGTATTGGGGGGATTAGGCTGAGATTGTTCCCCACATCTTTTAAAAAATTAAATTAAATTTATTTATAAAATAAAAAATAGAAAATATCGACAAAACCATAGGAGAAGAGGGGTAAAATTCCGTACATTTAACTCCCCCCCCCACATCTTTAAAAGTTCATCACACATAAACCCAACAAAGAATTGAGGAGGAAGCCTGATTTTCAAGAATTTTAAACTTTATTTAGGAAAATAGAGAACGTTCGCCTCTGGACTACATGTGGACCATCAGTGAAGGAGAAAGAGAGGGAGTGAACCAACAAGAGTAATTTACTCACATGTTGACAGGCCTAGCTCAGCAGAGGGCCCAACCACGCCCATAGCACTAATTGATATAAACACCCAAGCCCTACCCTCACCTCCTTTCCAGGCCACGTTCATATCTATTACCATTACCATTTCCCTGGGGAACATATCATATACACTCTGTTGTTCCCAGGTACTTCCTATAATTTCACTGCCTGAGTTAGTTTTGTTGTTTTTGCCATTTCGTTTGCTTTGTTTACATTCTACAAATGACTGAAAACAAGTTGTAGTTAAATTTCAAGTTCTTGGTTATTTCACTCAACATAATCACCTCAAGTTCTATCTTTTTGTCCCAGAAGTCATGGTTTCATCATTTTTTAATCACTGAATAATATTTCATTTAATGCACCTACTACAAAATTTTTATCCAGTTATCTGTTGATGTGCATTTAGGTTGATTTCATATTTTAATTATTGTGAATAATATTGCTATGAATATGGGGATTCATAGATTTTTTTTCAAAATAATGTTTTCTTTCAGATAACTGCCTAGCAAAAATACTGCAGTATTATAATATTTAAATTGTATTTGTACAGATTTTCTATGCCATTTTTTTCTAATTTAATTTGTTTATTTTTTAATATTTTTATATTACATAATTACATGTCAACAGGGGTTTGAATTCACACCATTACCACCACCAGAGTTCTGAATCTCCACTCTCCCCACTGCAGTCCACCACAGTTCCCCTAAAGTTGTAGACATGGGCCGACCATCTTCTCTCCAACTATGTGTCCACATTTATACAAAGTTACCCCTTCTTTGCCTATTCAATCGTCTCTTTCCTTCTAAACCACCCATGACATCATAGCTACCTCCATATGTCCCTCTCCTTTCCCTTCTCTCTCTCTGGGTGCTGATGGAGCTGGAGTGGAGTCCCCATATCTTCATTCTATCACTTCTCCCCCGCTGGGAGTATGGATCAAGGTTGTTTATGGGGAGCAGGAGGTAGGAGTTCTGGCTTTTGTAGCTGCTTCTCCACTGAGCATAAGCGTTGACAGGTCGATCCATACCCCCAACCTGTTTCTGTCTTCCCCTAGTGGACTAGAGCACTGGAGATGCGAGGGTCCAGGACACATTGGTGATCACGATCATCTGCCCAGAGAAGTTGGGGTGGAGTCTCCATGCCATTTTCCATAGAGGCTACAATAATTTACATTTTCACCAACAATATATCAGAGTTCCACTTTGCCCACATCCTCACCAGTACTTATTGTTTGTGTGTGTGCGTGCGTGCATGTGTGTGTGTGTGTGTGTGTGTGTCTGTGTGTGTGTGATTTCTGGGATTTTGCCATACTCCTCAACTTTCTTAGTTAGAAAGAGTGAGAGAGACATCAGCACCACAGCTTCCCTCTGATCATGGATACTGGGGCTCAAACCTGGGTCATGTGTGTGGCAAAGTAGAAATGCTCCCAGGTAAGCTACTTTGCCAGCCTCCCACATTTTTTTTCCTTTTAAATACATTTACCTCATTGTGGGCTTCCTTTACATTTTCTTAGTAGTAAGTCA
The DNA here is from genome assembly GCF_950295315.1 of Erinaceus europaeus. Lineage (NCBI taxonomy): Eukaryota > Metazoa > Chordata > Mammalia > Eulipotyphla > Erinaceidae > Erinaceus > Erinaceus europaeus. The sequence goes on along the minus strand of NC_080185.1, from coordinate 54,638,917 downwards.
CATTGATCATTTTTTTTCTTGTGTCTGTAGGCTCTGTATATGATTTTTAAAAAATTTTTATTATCTCTATTTATTGGATAGAGACAGAGAAATTGAGAGGGAAGGGGGAGATAGAGAGGGAGAGAGACAGAGAGACACCTACAGACCTGCTTTACCACTCATGAAGCTTCCTCCCTGCAGATGGGGACCAGGGGTCCTTGTGCCCTGTAACATGTGTGCCCAACCAGGTAAGCCACCACCTAGCTCCTGTGTGTGAAATTTTTGAAGTTGTGTTGTCAGGCCTTTTACCCATTTTATTTATTTATTTAAAAAGATTCTTTATTGGGAATTAATGGTTTACAGTTGACAATAAATACAATAGTTTGTACATGCAGACCATTTCCATATAACATTACAGCCCCCACTATATCCTCCTCTGCCATCATGTTCCAGGACCTGAACCCCCATCCCCATCTTTTACTGTGGTGCAATGCACCAACTCCAGTACAAATTCTGCTTAGTATTTTCCCTTCTGATCTTGTTTTTCAACTTCTGTCTATGAATGAGATCATTCTATATTCATCCTTTTGCTTCTGATTTATCTCACTTAACATGATTTTTTCAAGCTTCACCCAAGATTACCCATTTTATTTTATTTTTATTTAATTTTTTATTTTTTTATTTAAGAAAGGATTAATTAACAAAACCATAGGGTAGGAGAGGTACAACTCCACACAATTCCCACCACCCAATCTCCATAACCCACCCCCTCCCCTGATAGCTTTCCCATTCTCTATCTCTCTGGGAGCATGGACCCAGGGTCATTGAGGTTTGCAGAAGGTAGAAGGTCTGGCTTCTGTAATTGCTTCCCCGCTGAACATGGGCGTTGACTGGTCGGTCCATACTCCCAGTCTGCCTCTCTCTTTCCCTAGTAGGGTGGGTCTCTGGGGAAGCTGAGCTCCAGGACACATTGGTGGGATCTTCAATCCAGGGAAGCCTGGCCAGCATCTTAGTGGCATCTGGAACCGTTTCCAGGAGATGTGGTCGGAGCTCGATTACCCATTTTAAAGACTAGATGGCTTGCACTTTTGTTGTTGAGTTGTGTGATTCATTTAAATGTTTAGGATAACAATAACTATTTTTAAATTTATTTTTTATTTAAGAAAGGATAAATTAACAAAACCATAGGGTAGGAGGGGTACAGCTCCACACAATTCCCACCACCCAATCTCCATATCCCATCCCCTCCCCTGATAGCTTTCCCATTCTCTATCTTTGGGAGCATGGACCCAGGTAACATGCAGATCTCTTTTCTCAATTGGAAGGCTGACATTTTATTTTGTTGTGTTGAAGAAACTATTTTTAATTCTATGTAGTCTCATTTGGTCTTGCTTTTGTTTCTCTTGCTGGTGGAGTAGAGCCTCCAAATGTATTTCTGATGCCAAGGTCCTATAGTATATATGTATATATTTTCTACATATTTAATGGTTTGGGGACTAATATCCAAGTCTTTATTGCAGTTTAGTTAGTTTCTGTATGTATTAAATAGTGATCTGATTTTTGTTTGCATATGTCTGTACTGTTTTTTGAATACAATTTGTTGAAGAAACTATTATTTCTCCACTGTATGGTCTTGACTTCTCTTCATAGGTTAGATGTCCATTTATATATGGATTTATATTTATATATTTAGATTTTTTAACAGAGCACTACTCAGCTCTATATCTATAATCTTATTTGCCTGTTTCTTTTATGGTTCTGTTTTCACTTCCTTTTTAAGTTAGCCCTACACTTATTACTACTTATGAGTGTCCTTTTTTTCCTCTTCCCTCTCTTAAAAGAGAAACACTGCCTGGCTTCCTCTGATGTTTTCCAGATTTGCTACCCTTTGCTGGTACAAAAACAAGATTCCAGAGGGATAGAGAATGGGAAAGCTATTGGGGAGGGGATGAGATATGGAGATTGGGTGGCGGGAATTGTGTGGAGTTGTACCCCCCACCCTATGATTTTGTTAATGTCTCCTTTCTTAAATAAATAAAAGAAAAAACTTAAAAAAAAAACTAAAAAAAACTAAAAAAAAAAAAAAAAAAAGATTCCTGATGACAAATGCTTCGGGTCTTGGTGGAGTTGGGGTTTAGAGCCCTCTAGTCTTCTTCCCCTATCTTTTACCCCTTTGGGTGTATGGAACAGTTATTTTGAGGGTACTAAAGGTTCCGGTTTCTGTAATTGCTTGTCTACTGTACATGGATGTTGGCAGGTCAATCCATACTTCCATCCTGCAGAAATTTAGTTCTTATTATGAATGGGTGAACTTGGCAGTGGAGGCAATTTAGAATTTCTCAGTTATAGAAACAGCATTTGTAGAAAAACTTGGAGTTATTAGAATCTGAACTGCTGGTGATAAGAGAGCAGAGGCAAAGAAAGGAATGGTACTAAAAGATAGCACTGCGTATTTTATGTGCTCCATAATTGATCTGAATAGAGAGAAGGAAGCAACTTCAAGTACCAGATATACTTAGCTAGTTGCCAAGGTCACTGCTATTGTATATTGAGAGAGAGTTTATTACGAGTGATATGATATTAGAATAAAATAAGTAGTTCCTAAAGTGAACAAGTGACTGATGTATTAGTGATAAATCGTTTTAATTGATTTTTATTCTAGCATATTCTTAAGTATCTTTTTGACTTCAAAATTATAAAAAAAATTTTTCTCATTGTGAAAAAAAATCATACAGAAGTATTTACAACAGGTAGCACAAGCTTCCCCAGAGGTGACTAGTGTTTACATCTTGGTATATGCCATTTCAGATATTTTTCTGGTACTTTTTTTCCAACTTCAAAATGTTGACTTCACTTGGAGTAAGACAGAGTTTGGTTTTCATGTTCATATTTAATGATTCTCCTTCCCATTCCTCTTCCCTGTAGGCTTGCTATGGGTGTTCTCCAGGATCAAAGTGTGACTGTAGTGGCATAAAAGGAGAAAAGGTAAGATCTGAGATGGGCCTTGATTAACTTAATGAAGTCAGTAAAATATGCTTTTAAGGTAAAACCTGTGTTCCTACTGCATCATCTAGTTAAATGAAATCAATTTTATTATGGGGATTATTTGACTTAAGGTTTAGACTTTGTCTTAGGAATCAAGCATCTTCTACAGAAGGTCATGTAATAAATATTTATATTTTGTGAACCACATAATATCTCTGCCACATCTTTTTCTCTCTTTAAAATGAAGTGATTTATACGGAGTTCTGATGGTGGAAATTGTGTGGGACTGTACCTCTCTTATCCTATGGTCTTGTCAATATTTCCATTTTATAAATAAATAAGAAATGTTAAAGGTAAGGTATAGTATAGTGGCTGGGCAGTGTCACACCTGGTAGAGTGCACACATTGCAGTGTGAAAGGACCCAGATTCAAGCCCCCTGTCATTCCACCTGCATGGGTGAAACAGTACTGCAGGTCCTGGTGTGTCTGTCTGTCTGTCTCTCTCTTTTAATTTTTCTTTTAGTATCTTTATTTATTGGATATAGATAGCCATAAAGCTAGAGGAAGGGATAGAATCAGAGACACATGCAGCACTGTTTCACCACTTGAAAAGCTTTCCCTCTGCAGGTGGAGACTGGGGGCTTGAACCCAGGTCCTGGTGTATTGTAACATGTGTACTCACCCAGGTGTGCCACCACCCCCTTTCTCTCTCTCTCTCTTTCTCTCACCCTCATCTCTTCCTTCCCTCTCATTTTTTCTCTTTCACTATCCAAAATATATAAATTAAAAAAAAATTAAAGAATAATCTATATTATTTCCTGAACTATATAAAACAGGCTTTTGGCTACATTAGGTCTAAGAACTGTAGTCTTCCAACCTCTGATCAAGCTTGTTGAAATCACTTACTTAATTGACAACATAAAAACACTTAAGAGGAAACAAAATATCATTTATCATGGCACAATTATATATATTATAAGTATATTATGTATACATATATATACATAATTTTATGTGAGTGAGAGAAACTAAGCACATCTTTGATTTATTTGATGACAGGGATTGAACACTGGGTATCAGACTTGCAGTTCTGCTCTCCATCAGCTGAGCCACCTCTCTGGTTGTAATTTCGCATATCTTTATCTAGTCCATGTAAGATAATGATTGATGAATTACGTTTGAAGGATTTATTTCATTTCATATGACATGTGTGTATATGTATGTATGGATGGATATGGAGAGAGGGATAGAAAGACCAAGACCAGAACACTGTTTAGCTCTGACTTATGGGGGACTGAACCTGATTGGGGGATTGAACATGATATTTTTAGAACCACAGGTGAGAAAGTCTTTTGTATAACCATCATGCTGTTTTCCCCAACTCCAATAGTTAGTATTCTTTGTAGTACAAAAGTGTATGTATGAAGAGGACTACAAAGAATGAAATCAAAAGCATGACAAATTTATGTCTAGGATAGTTGGGTTGCACAGTTTCTGAAAAAGTGAAGAAGCAGAAAGCTAATGAATGTAATTTTGTTTATGTTAGGTTGGGTTTAGAAAAGCTACACAATTTTTCTTTGTCCTATATCTTTAGTTTAAAAATGAAAGTAATAGTTTCACCTGCTTCATGTTGTCCCTTCGTGGCTCAAATAATACAAAACACAGAAAGAATATAGAATATTATTATTTATAAATGGTTTATATAGATAATGAATTTAAACTACTTCAAAACATATTTTCAAATTTATTTGAATTTTTAGAATCTTAAAAACTATTTTAAATGTAATATAGAACACAGAAATAATTTTCTATTTCTAGGGAAAAAGAAAGGATCCAAAAGAGAAATCTTTTGGTGCTTTTTCTTTTTTTTAATTTGTGGTCTAGCGTTTTTTATAGAATTAACGGATTTTAGGTGTGTTTTCATACCTACACATAAAACATGTAAGTCACCTTACATCCCACCAAATTTTATGCCTCTTGCCCTCTCCTCCCAATTCCTGTAGCTATCTTAGTTATCAAGTGTATAGAGACAATTGATTATCCTTTTCTGTTGTTGTTTGCAAATCCATGTACTTTAGTCATCTATATTCCACATATGAGCAAGACCATTTGGTAGTTTCCCTTCACCTCTGTACCTATTCCACTCAGCCTAACAGCAACTTGCCTGCGATTAGATTCAACCCCTTAAACAATACTGCATACTAGAACTAAGCAGTTCCCTGTTCCTCTCTCATTCCTCTCATTTGCTCTGTATGATAATGTATTTTTAAATGAACATCAAAGTTTTTAAATTTTAAAATTATATTTATTTACTTATTGGATAGAGACAGCCAGAAATTAAGAGGGAAAGGGGTGATATAGAGGTAGAGAGACAGAGAGACACCAGTAGCACTGCTTGACCACACATGAAGCTTTCCCACTGCAGGTGGGGATGGGGGCTCGAACCTGGGTCCTTGCATGCTGTAACATTTGTGCCCACCTGGCTCCCTGAATTAATTTTTTTAAATATGTTTTTCTTTTTTAAACTTTTATTATCTGTATCTATTTATTGGATAGAAGCAGCCAGAAATCGAGAGGAATGGGGGGGGGGGCGGGATGGAGAAGGAGAGAAACAGAGAGGCACCTGCAGCCTTGCTTCACCACTCGCAAAGCTTTCCCCTTGCATCTGGGGACTGGGGACTTGAACCTGGGTCCTTGTGCATTGTAACATGTGCACCCAACCAGGTGCACTGCCACCTAGTCCCTAAAGTTTTTTAAGTGCTCCCGAGTAAAGCCCCTATTGAAGGGACAGACAGAAAGTGGGGAAGATTATTCCAGGATACGGAGGTCTGGTGGTGGGAATTGTGCAAAGCTGTACCCCTCTTATCCTATAGCTTTGTCAGTGTTTCCTTTTTATAAATAAAAAATTAAAAAAGAAAACAAATAAGAATGCTTTATTGGAATAGGCATGCAGCATATACCAGTATGTAAAAATTAAAAAGTTTGACTTTTAGATATAGCTACAATAAGTCATTTCCTGTGTTTTTGTGTATTGGCAAGTTCCACTAAAATATGGATTTTCTGTAAGGATTAATCAAATTCCTGACAACAGGTAGCAAAGGTTAGGCACCCAACAAATGTCAGCCTTCCCTACCATCTGTTATAGGAGTTAGGTGGAAAACTCCCTCCCCCCCCCCATCTCTTCTTTTCAGAAAACTTCTATGATTTTTGCTGCAGGAAACTTTTTCCCTTTCACATGCTGGGGACTGCTCTTGCAATTATTTTGCTACTATTCAATAGCTGCCCTTCTATCTCCCTTATAATACAATAGTACTCAGATAGGAGCATATTGTTAGATTGCAGTATGAGGATACATTTCAGAATGTATCATTCATAGGCATATGGTATTACTAATACCAATATAATTAAGCTTTTCAGCACAATTTCCTTTCACATTCTAGGGTATTTCTTTCTTTTCAATAGCTGTATAGTAATTTTGCTCCCTAGAAAATATGACCTCTCTTCAGGCATTGTCCTCAAGTTTTGGTAGAGGTGTATTTCAACTGAGCACCCTGAATATAATTTTGTTTTCAAAATGTGGAAATCTACTTGAAGAATTTAGAAAAAGAAGAACAAAGCAAACACAAAGCAAGCAGAAGGAATAACATAATACAAATTGGAGCAGAAGTACACAACATTGAGGGAAAACAAAAAATATCCAAGAGATTCGTGAAGCTAAGAGTTAGTTCTTCAAAAGGGCAAATGAAATTGACAGTACCGTAGCCAAACTCACTTAAAAAAGGGGGGGGGGGGAGAAGACCTAAATAAGTCAGAAGAGATAAATAAATGAGACAGAAGAGATCACAACACAGTAGAAATCTAAAATGTTATGCAAGGCTTCTAGGAAAACTGTATAGCACTAAACTAGAGAACATGGAAGAGGTAAGTTCTGATGGTTTCTTTTTACTCTGCTTCACTCCTGTAAAATGCTTATGTTACTCCTGTCATTCCTGTCAAACTCTTTCTGTCAGTGTGTTTAAACTTCATTTCATCTTTGATATTTGTTTACCTTTTGAAACTGGTTTATTAACATCAGAGAGATGAGAGAGAAAAATCAAAGCATTTCTCTGGCACAAGTGATGCTAAGAATCAAGTTCAAGACTCCTTGCTCCGGAGTCCAGTGCTTCATCCATTGTGCCACCTCCCAGGCCACATTCTTTTATTTTTATAAGAAAGATTACGATAACATATGTTATATATTTATAGTAGTTGTGGTTTTTGTTTTTTTTTTATCTGTGATAACAACTTTATTGTATATGTCAATATTATCATAATTATTTTATCTATACATTTTATTAGTGATTTGTATATATTTATTAGTAATTTAAAAATTATGAGATAACAGGAATATAATTCTACACCATTCCCACCACTAGACTTTTGTGTCGCATTCCCTCCATTGGAAACTGCAGTAGTTCTCTCAAGGCCACAGATGGGGCTTGACTATTATTTCTATAACTATATGTCTATATTTATATATATTTTCCCATTTGTTATTCCCTTGCCTTCTCTTCCTTTCTTTTTTTAAACTTTTGTTATTAGCGATTTAATATTGATTTACAAAATTATACCATAGCAAGGGTATAATTCTACACCTTCCGCACCACCAGAGTGGTTTGTGTTTTTCTGTTTATATTCAATCAATATTTTCTGTCAGGATTTACCATGTTAGTGGATATAATACATTTAATATTATTAATTAAATGAGTTTTCTTCATATAATCAAGTACTGTTTTTGAAATCCAGTCATGCCTATACTTGAAAATTCACAATTAACTATACTTTTCATTCCTGTTCAATTGCAGGGGGAGAGAGGATTTCCAGGCTTGGAAGGCCACCCAGGTTTGCCTGGATTTCCAGGGCTAGAAGGGCCTCCAGGGCCTAGGGGACAAAAGGTATGTGCAAGTTTTCAACCAGTAATACCAGGGAAATTAAATAATTTTTAAATTGTATTTTAATGAGAAAGATACAGCGAGAAAGACACAGATAGAAACACTAGAGCACTGCTCAGCTTTTGCTTATGGTGATGCTGGGGACTGAATCTGGGAGCTTGGAGCCTCAGGCATAAAAGTCTTTTGCATAACCATTATGTTGTCTCTCTAGCCTGAGAAATTAAATCATTTTAAATATGGGAGTAGAGGGCTGGGGAGAAAAACATAAAGTATCCTATTATGGAGCTAAATGAATTGATTTTTGAAAGGTATGTTAAAAACGGATGGTTAAGGTCACACTGGATCATAGTCATGATTAAAATTATCCCAAGCAGGACAATCAGGTCTTCTTGGAGAACTGAATGTTACCATGAATATCAGCCATTACCAAGTAAAGAATAGAATGTTCACCCAATATAATTTAGAAAGCCAGGACTTACTTTTTTTCCCTCAAGTTTGGTTTTGTACTGTTCTACTTTGCCAGTTACAGTTATATTAGTGCAGCACAAAGTACTGGTAAGAAGACATCTCCTTGGTTAGTCAACAGGATACTGAAAGCCATGCTGTTATTCAACACTATCTGGCCACATATTCTGTGTATTGTTAAGTCAAGTCTGTTATATTTCTAAATCTTCAGTAGTGTTGATCTCACAAGTGGTCAAAGACATGTTGTATATGACCTTTTCAAATTGAGTGGCCCTGACAGTGAGAAACTTTGCTTGGAGCATATATTTTTGAGTACTGAGTCAATAGTACCACAAATTATTCTCATGAGAAACTTGATTCTACATAATTTTAGAGTTCACCTCTTACTTGATAGGTATATGCTTAATAGTAGTGGTATTTTTTAATATTTTTGTCATTTTTTTCCTTTTTATAAATAAAAACCCCCTAAAATAAAGTGTTGAAAAGAAATATCACAGAGTTGTCCGGAAGGTGGCACAGTGATAAGGCTTTGGACTCTCAAGCATGAGGTCCCGAGTTCGATCCTCGGGCATATGTGTTAATATTTAGAACAGGAGCCTGTATAACCTCCAAGTACCTGTCAAACTGAGCTCACCATCCAGTATCTTAGCTGGGAATATTCTAGGCTGCACTCATTTCAGAACCAGTCTTCCTCAAATAGCTGAGTAGGAGGACCCAGCCTCCCTTCAGAGAGTGGGGAAGTCCCTACCATTGTTAGTTCATAGTAAGAGTATGGTCCTAAAGAAACCTACAAAAGGGTTTATGATTACCTTCTCAATGGGTGTGACCAGTGCTGGTAGTGAGAGGGATTTATTAGAGGTCTAGGTCCATATTTTCTATAGGAGAATCCAAGGATTCCCTATCTAGGACCCCAGGTAATAGGGTGGCCTGGTATTGACCAAAAAGGCCATCATTAAAATGAGTCAGTCACATGCTTTTATCCAGATTTTCTAGTCCTTTCTTTATCTGATGATCTTAGACTTTCTTCCAGTTGTTAAATTATTGAGTGTCATTTGTTGTATCCAAACTAGCTAATGGGATTAATGGGATCTGGCCTCAAGGTAGGGAGGGAATAGACCTAGAGTTTAAGTGGGAATCTAAGTTAACCTTAGGTTTTAACTGTATTTCATTGAAAAGGTCGTTCACCTCCTTTGTTAGATTTACTCCTAGGTATTTTATCTTTTTGGATTCGATTGTAAATGTAGCTATTTCCTTCAGTTCTCTTTACTCTGGCCCTTCTTTTGTGTAAAGAAATATCACGGCTGGAAAAGGACCAAAAATCTGGATCAGGGAAGAGAGTAGCTCCCAAATATTGGAAAGGTATATAAATATTGTTGACTATAAGCCTCATTGATTTGATCTGATCTGGGGCTCATATTCAGCTTAGGAGCCTATGTGACCTCCGCATCCCTGTAGATCTGAACTCACATTCTGTGGTCATGAGTAGGAACGTTCCAAGCTGTCCCAATTTCAGGAATAGTCTTGAGAGGGAAGTCCATAGTAATAAGGACCCACATTAATAAAGAGGAGAAATCACTAGTAAACCATCCAATAACCCAACTGAACCAACTAGAAATAGAGCAACAAAGATATTCAACAATCAGTAGGAGAAAGGAAATAGCTAAAATTAGAGCAGAAATCAGTGAAATAGAAAAGAAATGACCATTAGGAAGATAAATAAAACGAAGTGTGAACTCTTTGAAAGGATAAATAAGATGGATAAACCATTACTAAGAGAAAAAGAGAGAATGCTATGGTAAAATCACTCAGAAAAGAGAGAGAGGAGATACTACAACAGATGAGGCAGAGGTATAAAGGATCATGTAAGACTATTATGGACATATGTATGAAAATAAATTTGGCAACTTAGAAGAAATAGACAAATTCTTAGAGTTATACATATTGCCAACCTAGACACAAAAGGAAGTAGATAAATTTAATAGACCAGTCACTAGTAAAAAAAAATGAAACAGTGATCAAAAGCCTACCAAAGAACAAATGCCTAGGTCCGGATGGCTATGCTGATAAAATCTATAAAACAGTCAAAGAAGAACATCTACTCTTCTCAAACTCTTCCCGAAAATAGAAGAGGGTACATTCAAAAACACATTTTATGAGGCTAGATCACTCTGATACCCAAAGCAGGAAAGGACTCCACCAAAAAAGAAAACTATAGAACTATATTCCTGATGAACATTAATTCAAAGGTCCTCAAAAAACATTATGGTTAATTGAATCCAACAACATACTAAGATAATAATCCACCAAGATCAAATGGGACTCATCCCTGAGAAACAGATATTTCAACTTTTGCAAGTCAATGTAGTCCACCCTATCAACCAAAAGAAAGATAAAAATCATATGGTTTTATCAAGTGATGCAGAAAAAGCATTTGGCAAGTTCCAACACACATTTTTGATAAAGGCCCTTAGGAAATTGGGAATAGAAGGAAAATTTCTCAAAAACGTTAAGGTTATATATTATTAACCCAAGGTGAACATCATACTCAACAGGGAAAACTTAAAAGTTTCCCCACTAAAATCAGGATCTAATCATGGATGTCCACTCTCACCAGTTTTATTCAACACAGTCCTAGAAATCCTCACCACTGCAATTACAAGAAGATATATCAAAGGAATTCAAACAGGAAAGGATGAAGTTAAACATTATTTGCAGATGGTATGTTGTGATACCTAGAGAACCCCAAAAATCAATAAATTCAGTAAAGATGCAGGTTACAAAATCAATATTCATAAAGAGACTGGCACACTTTAACAAGGACTCTTTAATCACTATCAGACCACCCCATCAGCTGGGGCCCTATTCGGGGAGTCCTGAGATTCCCTAACATACATGACGGGCCTAGACCTCAAATAAATCCCTCTCTCCATTGTCACTGGTCATCTCTATCAGGAGCAACACAATAGTCCTCTTTGTGGGCCCCACAAGACCTTGTCCTCAACTTGGATCAACAACGGTAGAGAATGTTCCATCCTCTGAAGGGAGGCTGGACAACAAACTCTATGCTACACCTGAGGAAGATGGGTCCTTTCTGGTCCTTTTTCCAGCCATGACGTTATCTCCCCAGACAATAACTTGGATCCACCTGCATATCAGATTTCAGGTTCAGGGAAAAGAAACAAACAACTAGTATAGCCACAGGCCCTTTGGCATATAACTAAAATATGCCTACTAGCTATCTACAGAATGTAGACCCCCCCCCCCCCCAACTCTTCATCTGCACTATTCCAGCCTTTAAGTTCATGATTAGTCAACAACTTGCTTGGCTTTATATGTTAACTCCCTTTTCAGCCACCAGGCTCCAGATGCTAACATGATGCCAACAAGACTTCCTTGGACACACAACCCCACCAATGTGTCCTGGAGCTCCACTCCCCCAAAACCCCGCCTCACTAGGAAAAAAGAAAGACAGGCTGGGAGTATGGATTGACCTTTCAATGTCCATGTTCAGCGGGGAAACAATTACAGAAAGCTGGACCTTCCACCTTCTGCATCCCACAATGACCTTGGGTCCATATTCCCAGAGGGTTAAAGAATAGGAAAGCTATCAAAGAAGAGGATGGGATACAGAGTTCTGGTGGTGGGAATTGTGTGGTGTTGTGCCCCTTTTATCCTATGATTTTTATCAGCGTTTCCTTTTTGTAAATATTTTTTTTAAAAAAAAGATATAAAGCAGAAAAAAGTCTTAATAATCAGGAACCTAAATGTGAAAGGAATATAGCAGATGAAATTTGGGACATCCATTTTGAAAAAAGCTACACGTCTATTCTAGGTATGTTCTAAGGGGACCATGACTTTACTAATTTTTGCCTGAGCCTGATAGCTAACATGCAGTTGGACTAAAGTATTGTCTGGGAATCTGGTGCCAGATTTGGGAATGGGACTAGAAAGCTGGATAAGGGCAGAAAGAAGCTCCCAATATTGGGGAAATGGTTTATAAATATTGTTAACTATAAACCCCACCTATCTGCCCTAGGGCTCATATCTAATCTTATTTAGCCTAGGAGCCTGTGTAATCTCTACGTCCCTGTGGGTCTGAGCTCGCATTCTATGGTCATAGCTAGGAACATTCTAGGCTGCACTCATTTCAGGACTAGTCTTCCTCAAGTTGCTGAGTATGTTGGCCCAGCCTTTCTTCACAGAGTGGGGCAGTTTCTGCCATTGCTGTTCCAGAATGAGGGCAAGGTCCTGGAGAGGTCCACAAGAGGGCTTATGATGTTGTTCCTGATGGAGATGACCAGTGATGGTGGAGAGAGGGATCTGTTAGAGGCCTAGGCCATCACATATATACACAAATCCCAGGATTCCCTGATTAGGGCCCTATATGATGGGGTGACCTGGTAGTGACCAAAAGGACCAATATTAAAATGTGCTGGTCTCTTGCCCTTATCCAGCTTTTGTAGTCCTTACTTTATTTGACAGGTTAGACTTAGTGTGCTTGAGGGAGATGAAATAGAAAGTAGTTGAGGAGGGTATCGAGGTTTAAGCAGAAAATATTTGACCAAGTACTTTTTAAAAATATTTATTTATTTCCTTTTGTTGCCCTTGTTGTTTTATTTTTGTAGTTATCATTGATGTCATCATTGTTTGATAGAACAGAGAGAAATGGAGAGAGGAGGGGAGGACAGAGAGGAGGAAAGAAAGACACCTGCACACCTGCTTCACCGATTGTGAAGCGACCCCCTGCAGGTGGGGAGCCAGAGGCTGGAACCTGGATCCTTACGCCGATCCTTGCCTTTGTGTTATCTGTGCTTTACCCCCTGCGCTATCGCCCAACTCCCTTGACCAAGTACTTTATGGTGTCTTCTCTAGGTCTCTCCACCTGCCTGCGGCACCTACTGTGTCACTGAAGACTACTGAGCACTCTAAGCTTAAGGCATCTATTTTCCCCTAACTTAACAAGTGCCCTAACCCATGGCCCCTGGTCTATAGCTAGGTCCTGTAACTTTGTTAGGAGGTGCATAAGGTTATATTTCTTTTTATTACCTTGAGCAATTATGCACTCTGTGGTGTGTGTATATATGCCTTCTGTATATTTGCTGCAAATTTCCTTTTTGTGTGTCTGCCTTCTTTTGGCAACAGAACAAGCTTCTTTTATTCAGCACTGTCTTGTGTCCTTGTTTGTGATTCAGTAGGCTAACACCCCCGAGGTCATGGATTAAAAGTTCATAGGTTTCCCTCTATCACAGCCAGCACTCCTTGGCTGCTTATAGAGGGAAAATTGTACTATGTCCTGACAAAGCCCTAAACCTCTTTGTGTTTTTTTTTAATTTTTTATTTATGAAAAGGAAACATTGACTAAACCATAGGATAAGAGGGGTACAACTTCACACAATTCCCACCACCAGATCTCTGTATCCCATCTCCTCCCCTGATAGCTTTCTTATTCTTTAACCCTCTGGGAGTATGGACCCAAGGTCATTGTGGGATGCAGAAGGTGGAAGGCCTGGCTTCTGTAATTGCTTCCCCAATGAACATGGGCATTGACAGGTTGATCCATACTCCCAGCCTGTCTCTCTCTTTCCCTAGGGGGCCAGGGCTCTGGGGAAGCGGAGCTCCAGGACACATTGGTGGGATTGTCTGTCCAGTGAAGTCTGGTTGGCATCATGCTAGCATCTGGAACCTGGTGGTTGAAAAGAGTTAACATAGAAAGCCAAACAAATTGTTAAACAATCATGGACCTAAAGGCTGGAATAGTGCTGATGAAGAGTTGGGGGAGGGTCCTCCATTTTGTATATAGCTAGTAGGCATATTTTAGTTATATTCCAAAGGGCCTGTGGCTATACTAGTTTTTTTTCTTTTCCCTGCACCTGAAATCTGATATGCAGGTGGATCCAAGTTATTGTCTGGGGAGATGATGTCAGGGCTGGAAAAAGGACCAGAAAGCTATATCTAGGAAGAGAGTAGCTCCTAATATGGGAAAGACGAATAAACATTGTTGACTGTAAACCCCATCGATTTGTTGTGATCTGGGGCCCATATTCAGCTTCAATCCCACACCCCTTCTCATCCCAACCATGCCTTCAAGCACCCCCCAGAGGCTACAGTGCTTCTGTGAATGTCTCAGATATAGTTGGTGAGGTTTCTTAAGATTGATATTTATAGATATTTGCTGTTTGGGGGAAGAGTCTGTTCTGTTTGATATTACTCCATGACCACCTCCCAAATGTTTGAATTGATCTCATCTCAGGGAAGAGGAAGTTGATATCTGAGGAGAAAAATGGGGACATATCCAGCATTTTTTGGAGGGGGGATTCAGAGTAGTCACAATCAGCTGGTACAGGTTTTCAATAAATTTGGTGTGCTGTGACTTCATTTCAATGCCTATAAAAATGAAAAGTTTAGACAGTTTTCTAAACTACTAGGATACTGAATTTCAAGCACATTTCAATCCTTCTATGTTGGGTAACATATATAGTAAGTAATTTTTTTATGGATTATTCCTTAAACTGTATACTTCTATATATGAAAAAATATATATATTTGGAGTGTGTACATTAAATATACATGAGCATGTATGTAATATTTTCCAAAAGCTGTCTTTATTATTTAAAATAAAATAATTAATTTTGATATGCATTATATCATTAATAATATATTCACTTATTCCAAATGAAATCATATAAGAATTTATGTGGGCAATGACACCTTTATTTTTACTAATGCCCATCAGCCACTGTGTTCTGCATATCAGTAATAGGTATTTACTTGTTATTTTTCTTATTAATGTATCTAGTAAGCTTTTATGGATATGTCTGTTGCTACCAAAATATATATTCATGTAATAGTGCATACACAATATACTTTTTTAAACTCCCCTTTGTATATAAAATGATAATGCATTTGACACATATCTAGTCTTTGACATTGGATAAGTATATGTTATAGATCTCATCAAGAGACACAGAATCTCCTCATTTTTATAACCACATTCCATTCCAATTTCTATATAAATTATATTTTAGTAAGCCAACCCTTTTTGCTGATCATTTAGATAATTTTCTTTCTTGCTATTTTTAGAAGTGCTGCTAAGGTGTATAACTTTTTTTTTCTTTATAAAAAGGAAACACTGACAAAACCATAGGATAAGAGGGGTACAACTCCACACAATTTCCACCACCAGAACTCTGTATCCCATCCCATCCCCTGATAGCTTTCTTATTCTTTAACCCTCTGGGAATATGGACCCAAGGTCATTATGGGATGCAGAAGGTGGAAGGTCTGGCTTCTGTAATTGCTTCCCCACTGAACATGGGCATTGACAGGCCGATCCATACTCCCTGCCTGCTTCTGTTTTTCTCTAGTAGGGTGGGGCTCTGGGGAAGCGGAGCTCCAGGACACATTGGTGGGGTTGGCTGTCCAGGGAAGTCTGGTTGGCCTCATGCTAGCATCTGGAACCTGGTGGCTGAAAAGAGAGTTAACATACAAAGCCAAATAAATTGTTGACCAATCATGGACCTATAGGCTGAATTAGTGCAGATAAAGAGTTGGGGGGTGGCCCTCCATTTTGTATATAGCTAGTAGGCATATTTTAGTTATATTACAAAGGGCCCTTGGCTATACTAGTTGTTTTTTTCTTTTCCCTGAACCTGAAATCTGATATGCAGGTGGATCCAAGTTATTGTCGGGAGAAGATGTCAGGGCTGGAAAAAGGACCAGAAAGCTGGATATGATATGATAGTATACATAAAAAAGAAACCTAAGGAATCCAGCAGAAAGCTACTGGAAGTTATTGGGCAATATAGCAAGGTGTCTGGTATATAACTTTTAGTAGATATTCTTTCCCCACTAAAGCATTATCTATAGTATTATTAATAATGGTCTTAGTATTGCTAAATCAGGCCATTTAAGGCTGTTTCCATATCTTGGTTATTGTATAGAAAGCTGCAATAAATACAGGAATAAATAGATATGTTGAAATTAATTTCTTCATCTACTTTGGATGAATACCAGAAAGCAAAGAGTTGAGTCACACAGTATTTTTCTTCTTATTTTTTTGAGGAATTTTCTGTACTAATTTACATACTACATTAATTTACCTTCTTACCATTGGTGTCCAAGTATTCTCTAAAGTCTTTCCAACACTTATTATTTTTTAACATTTTTAAGATAGTCTAGCAAATGTGAGGTAACATATCCTAGTTTTAATTTTAATTTGCCAAATAATTAGTGATATTGAGTGTATTTTCATATACCTGTTATAATGATTTTCTTATTATTTATTATAAATAATAGCCTTGAGGCTTTCAGTCTCAATGAAAATCTGCTTCTTTAGGTGTGTTTCTCACTAACTTTTACAGAGGTCCGCAAATGTTAAATTTATTTTATAAACTACAATTACTTATTCATTTTCTTTTGAAGGAAAAATCAAAATGTGTTATTTTTCAGGGTGATGATGGGATTCCAGGGCCACCAGGACCAAAAGGGATCAGAGTAAGTGAAGGTTCTATGAATCAAATGCCATGTTCACTAAAACAGGGGAAAAAGTAAGTTAACTTTTGTGAGATAGCTGGAAAAAAATTCATACTGAAATACAAAACAAAACATGCACTCTTTTAAAAGTTAAGCTTGGGGACTAATCAGTTGCATACCTGGTTGAGCACGGGCTTTACAGTCTACAAGAACTCAAGCCCTCTCTTTCCACTTGAGGGGGGATGCTTCAGGAGTGGTGAAAGTCTGCAGGTATCTATCTTTCTCCTTCTCTCTTTTTTAAAAATTCATTTATTTTTGTTGAATAGAGGCAGAGAGAAATCAAGAGAATCAGAGAAGATAGAGATGGAGAGAGAAAGTGAGACACCTGCAGCACTGCTTCCCCCCTGCTGGTGGGAACCAGAGGTTTAAACCCAGGTCTTTGAACATTGTAACATGTGTGCTCTACCAGGTGCATCACTGACTGGCCCTTTTGTCTCTCCCTCTTTATCACCCTCTCTCCTCTCACTATCTGTCAAATAAAATAGAAAAAAATCAAGAAAAAATAAGCAGTTGTGAGCTATCGATTTGTAGTGCCAGTATCAAGCCCTAGCGATAACTGTAGGGACAATAAAAAAGAAAGTAAAACTTAAAAGTTAGTATATATGTGTATAATTAACCTTTCATTAGTATTTTGATAGTTATCTTCTTATATCCAGATATCTATTTATACTGATGTAAAAAAGGTTTTAAAATACATTATGTGTGGGAGTCGGGCGGTAGCACAGTGGGTTAAGCGGACGTGGTGTGAAGCGCAAGGACTGGAGTAAGGTTCCCAGTTCGAGCCTCAGGCTCTCTACTTGCAGGGGAGTCGCTTCACAGGTGTTGAAACAGGTCTGCAGGTGTCTTTCTCTCCCCCTCTCTGTCTTCCCTTCCTCTCTCCATTTCTCTCTGTCCTAACAACTACAACATCAATAATAACAACAATAACAACTACAACAACAATAAAAAAGACAGCAAGGGCAACAAAGGGGAAAATAAATAAGTAAATATTAAAAAATTAAAAAAATATATTATGTGTACGACATGTTCAAGTTCTTAATTCTAACAAATTCTCAATTTATTTTTATTTTAAAAATATTATATATATAATTTAGTTAGTTTGGATAGAGACATAAAGGAATTGAGAAAGAAGGGGGAGACAGATAGAAAGAGGGACCGAGTGAAACTGACCACACTGCTTCACCATTTAGTGAAGCTTCTTTCCTGCAGGTGAGGACTGGGGGCTTGAACCCAAGTCCTTGCTCATGGTAATGTTTGCCTTCAAATGAGTGTGCCATTATACAGCCCCCGAATTTTCAATTTTTAAAATATATATCTTATATGTGGTTTAAACCAGAATTTTTAATGAATGTAGTTATTTTAATCTTCTAGGGTTCAAAGGGCTGGCCACCTCAGACTGTGTACAAATATTATAATTATAAATTGATAAAACTCACTTTTTATCAATTTTATTGGAGAGGGTGGCTAATGCTTTACAGTACAGTTGTTGACACATGTGCACAGTTTCTTATCTCCCTGTGGAAATTCTCTGCAGAACACTATCACCCACGACTTATGTCTTTTCCATCATCATGCAATAGGATCCTAAGGTTCTCCACCCCTTCCCTGCCCCTCCTTCTCCAGAGTCCTTTGCTGTGGTACAATAAACCCCACCTAGTCCGAGTTTCAATTTATATTTTCCTACTCTGTCCTCATTTCTTAGGTTCCAGCTTATAAGTATAATTTATTTTGTGTATCTTAAGAAAATAATTTGTAAAAAAAAAAAAAAAAAGAAAATAATTTGTGGGCTGTTAAAATAACTCAGTTGCATAATGTACCCTCTTTGATGTGTACATGACCCAGGTTGGAACAGGACTTCCAGCAGTTGAAGGGAACTTCTTCATCCCTCTCCCCATTTCTCTTGGACTCTCTGCTTCTGTTTTGCTCTTTTAATTTGGAAAAGTCATCTTGGAGTGGTGAAGCCCCAGGGGAAGGAAGGGAGAAAGGAAGAAAGGGGAGAAGGAATGTAGGGAGAGGACCGGAGGAGGGAAATGAAGGGGAGGAAAGGGAAGGGATGGGAAGGGAAGGGAAGGGAGGGGAGGGGAGGGGAGGGGAGGGGAGGGGAGGGGAGGGGAGGGGAGGGGAGGGAAGTGAAAAGGAAATCAATTTGAATAACTGAAGATGTAGCTCAGTGGATGAATCTTTGAACTCTCAGTCATGAGGTTCTGAGTTTCAGTCCTTGGCATTGCAGGTTCCAGAGTGATGCTGTCATCTACTCGCTCCCTTTCTCATTAATAATTATGTATTTAAAAATAGAATCACTGGTTTAAAACACTGTGTAAGAAAATAACTTTGGGGGATCTGGGCGATGGTGCACCTGGTTAAGCGCACATGTTACAGTGCTCCTTTGGAACAGTATGTTCGGTACTAGCACATCCCCTGCTGAATTCAACACTCAGCACAAGCCTGGGGTAACCACTTCATCTTGCCTACTAATTTCTCTTTCAAACTAAGTACAATAAAGACAATGATCTCTCAAATGAGATTTTTCCCTATAGTGTTCTATAAAAGACACTTCTTAACACGTAATAATTTTTGTAGTGCTTAACTGAACAACAACAAATGGAAAGAACTACTGAGGCATATTTCTGGTTCTTTTATAAATATAAATTTCATGATTCCCTTTAATATGATTGTTACTGGGCTTAAGGATTTTTTTTTTGTACAGGGTCCCACTGGACTTCCTGGATTTCCAGGGACACCAGGTCTTCCTGTAAGTAAATATTGACTTATTATTTTAAAAGCCTTTAAAAGATAATCTAATAAATATTATCCATGTGTTATATTCCTTTTCAAAGGGAATGCCAGGTCATGATGGGGCTCCAGGACCTCAAGGTATACCTGGATGCAATGGAACTAAGGTGAGATTTCTTCAGCTTATTTTTAGTCAGTATGCTTATTAATGATAATTTTGTAAAGCTAAATAAATACATGACTGGGCCATAGTACACCTGTTCAAATGAAGACATTACCCAAGAACCTAGGTTCAAGTCCCCACTCCCCACGAGCTGTGAAGCAGTGTTACATGCTTCTCTTTTTCTCTCTCCTTCTCTATCTTCCCTTTCCCTCTCAATTTCTCTGTGTCTATTTTAACAATGGCCAGCAATAGTGATAGTTTCATCACCACACACCTATCCTCAGCAATAACCCTGTTGGCATTTTTTTAAGGTAAAGAAATTGGTATAGAATGTTCCTTTTAAAATTTTATTAATTTATTTGTTTTATAGAGACAGAGAGAGAGTAAGACAGAAGGGGGCTATAGAGAGAAAGATAGACATGTGGAGCACTATTTCCCTGCGCATGAAGCTTTCTCCCTGCAGGTGGGAACAGAGGACTTGAACCCAGATCCTTGCACATTGTAGCATATGCACTCAACCCAGTGCACCACCACCTGACTCCCAATATAGAGAATGTTTAAGAAAAGATGTAGTACCCTATATGTAGACATATGTAGGGTATTTGTTCAATATAATGCAACATTTTCAATATATCAAAGCATTAATTATTAGTTTGTTTTAAAGTAGGATGAAAATTGAAAAGGAATTAGGATAATTATCCTAAATATTTATGTCAAATTAATAAAGACCATTTTTCATTATAAACTATAATCCTTGAAAATCTTCTTAATCAGTGGAGATGATAAAGTTGACATGTTAACAAGAAAAATAGAACTTTAATACAGTATTTTCCCCTTACACACATTTGCCTTTTGCTGGTAGTTGGATATCTATCTATCTATCTATCTATCTATCTATCTATCTATCTATCTATTTATTTTCATTTGTATTTATTGACAAGACCGTAGGATAAGAGGGGTACAGTTCCAGACAATTCCCATCACCAAAACTCTGTATCCAATTCCCTCTTTTGATAGCTTCTATATTGTTTTTTTTTTAAAGGAAGCATTGACAAAACCATAGAATAAGAGGTACAACTCCACACAATTCCCACTACCAGATCTCCATATCTATCTCCTCTCCTGATAGCTTCGCTATTCTTTAACCCTCTGGGAATATGTACCCAAGGTCACTGTGGGATGCAGAAGGTGGAAGGTCTGGCTTCTGTAATTGCTTCCCCACTAAGCATGGGCATTGACAGGTCGATCCATACTCCCAGCCTGCTTCTGTCTTTCCCTAGTAGGGTGGGTCTCTGGGGAAATGGAGCTCCAGGACACATTGGTGGGGTTGTCTGTCCAGGGAAGTCTGGTTGGCATCATGCTAGCATCTGGAACCTGGTGGCTGAAAAGAGTTAACATACAAAACCAAACAAATTGTTGACCAATCATGGAACTGAAGGCTGGAATAGTGCAGATAAAGAGTTGGGGGGTCCTCCAATTTGTATATAGCTAGTAGGCATATTTTGGTTATATTTCAAAAGGCCTGTGGCTATACTATTTTTTCCCCTGAGCCTGAAATCTGATATACAGATGGATCTAAGTTACTGTCTGGGGAGATGATGTCATGGCTGGAAAATGACCAGAAGGCTGGATCTAGGAAGAGAGTAGCTCCCTAATATGGGAAAGAGGTATAAATATTGTTGACTGTAAACCCCATCGGTTTGATTTGGTCTGGGGCACATATTCAGCTTAGGAGCTTGTGTGACCTCTGCATCCCTGTAGATCTGAGCTCACATTCTGTGGTCGTGAGTAGGAACATTCCAAGCTGCCCTAATTTCAGGATCCATCTTCCTCAGGTGTAGCATAGAGTGTGTTGTCCATCCTCCCTTTAGAGGATGGAACATTCTCTACCATTGTTGATCCAAGTTGAGGGCAAGGTCCTATGGAGGGACCACAAAGGGGTTTATTTTGTTGTTCCTGATAGAGATGATCAGTAATAATGGTGAGATATTTATTTGAGGTCTAGACCCATCATGTCTGTTTGGGAATCTGAGGACTCCCCAAATAGGGCCCCAGCTGATGGGATGTCTTTATAGTGGCTAAAGAGTCCTCATTAAATTATGCCAGTCTCTTGCCCTTATTCGGCTTTTGCAGTTCTTGCTTTGCTAAGGTTAGCTCTAAAGTGAGTGAGAGAACTGTAATAGGAAGTAGATGAGGGGGGCATCTAAGTCTAATTAGATACTATTTCATTAGGAACTTTATACTGACTCAAAACAGACTATTGTGTGCTTTTGCTTTTGGGTATATATTTTGCCCTAGTTTATGGATAGTTGTGAACATATGCTGTATCTCATGGGATCTGGTTTATATCTAGGTTTTAGAACTTTGTTAGGAAGTGAACTTCCTGGAATGGAATTAGAGAATATTATGAAAGGAAAGGTCTCACTCAAATAATGAGGCTGAAGGGTTTGCATTCCATGTCTGACGTCTCTGGACACAGTGTGAAGTGAAGCATGCTGAGGTGGTACTCGTTGCATTGATTAGGTTGGGATTGGGGGATGCAATATCATTTGTTATAAATTGAGAAAAGCATGCAGGAAAGTGAGCCCCACCCTAGAGGTTCCAGGACCGGGGGAAATATAGACTCTATAGAGGAAGTGGGAGGTTCCTGCTGACTTAGGGTTAAGAAGACAATAGATAGTTATTGCTATAATCACATTATTTGGCATTTGCATTAACTTTGAAAAATCCCTTTGTTAGACTTTGCTGTATCATACACAACATCACCATAATTTATGTCCTTTGACATTATATTTATATACCAGTGCCACTGGTTGCTTCTGTTCTCCCTGGTCTAGGCTTTTAAGAGAGTCAACATATCAAAGACTCAGCCTATGTATTAAAAATATTCAGTCTGTGCTTCAAAAAGTTTAAGACATACAATTTTTCCCCTCTCATATTAATTAAATAGTGATTTATATGACTACAAATTAATAGGAGTTTACATAAACACCATTCCCACCAAGAAAAGACTATGTCCCATTCAACCCCACCCCCTGCTGCCCAGGGAAGCCGAACATCCACCCTCACCCCAGGGTTTTTAATTTGGTACCTTATTCCAGAGCTTCTCTATTCTTTATTCCTCTGGGAGTATGAACCTAGGATCATTATGGGGTGCAGAAGGTGGAAGGACTGACTTCTGTAATTGCTTCCCCACTGAAGATGGGCATTGATAGGTTGATCCATACTCCCAGCCTGTTTCTCTCTATTCCTCGTGGGTTAGGGATCTGGGGAGATAGGGCTCCAGGAAACATTGGTGGGGTCTTCTGCCCAGATAAGTCAGGTTGGCATCATGATAGCATCTAGAACCTGGTGGCTGAAAAAGAATTAAGATATGAAGCAGAACAAATTATTGACTAATCATAAACCTAAAGATAAGAATATTGCAGATGAAGATTTGGGGTCTCCATTTTGGAAAAAGCTAGTAGGTCTCTTTTAGGTGTGTTCCAAGGAGCCCATGACCCTACTAGTTTTTGCCTGAGCTTGACTTCTAACATGCAGGTGACCTAAGTTATTGTCTGGGAAGATGGTGTCATAGTTGGAAAAATGAGTGTAAAGCTGGATCAGGGAAGAGAGTAGCTCCCAAATATGGGGAAAGTATATAATATTGTTAACTGTGAACCCCATCGATTTGATCTGGGGCCCATCGTCAGCACAGGAGCCTATGTAACCTCTGCATCCCTGTAGGTCTGAGCTGGCTTTCTGTGGTCACGGCCAGGAACATTCCAGGCTGCACGAATTTCAGGACCCATCATCCTTGGGTGATAGGTAGAGTATGTTATCCAACCTCCCTTCAGAGAATGGAACATTCCCTACCCTTGTTGATCAATATTGAGGGCAAGGTCCTATTGGGGCCCACAAAGGGGCCCACTATGTTGTTCCTGATGGACATGACCAGTGGCAGTGGTGAGGGGGATCTGCTAGAGGTCTAAGCCCACCATGTCTGTGTTGGAATCCCAGGATTCCCTGCCAGGGCCCCAGGTGATGGGGTGGTCTGGTAGTGACTAAAGAGTCTTCATTGAAATATGCTAGTCTCTTGCTCTTATTCAGCTCTTGTAGTCCTTACTTTGTCTGACAAGGGTAGTTTGGATTTTATATAAAATAATTTCAGGAAGAAAATGGGGAAGTTTGCATTTCTAAAAACTTGCATATTATAGTCTTATCTTATTTCTTCACATTTTCTCATAGCTTTATATTATCATTTCCTATATATTCTTTTGACATTTTCCATTTTGCACATAATATTCTATGAAGCTATTTATGAAGTATCCTTGATCATTTTAACTTATGGAATGTGCCAGGTTTTATTTTCAGGCACACATTTGCAATAACTGTAACTAAGTATTTTACATTGCCAAGGTCATCTTTTGTGATAATTTTTGTATCATATACCTAAAGACAATTCAGTTACTTTTATATCCAATATTTTTCTAGGTCAACTTGACCCTTGCCAACAAAATTACCATAACAGCAGCAATAATGAAAATTTTGCTTTAGATTTGTGAGACTAATTTGTGTTCTTCATTTCAGTTGAAACAGCCTTATAATGATAGCATCATTGTGAAGTTAGTTGGCATGATACATTGCACGTTACAGTAGACTACGATTTGTGCCTATTCTGTGTGTGTGTGTGTGTGTGTGTGTATGTGTGTGTATGTGTGTGTGTGTGTTTACCAGAATACCCAAATCGGTGACCAAATATGTCTACAGTGAGTACACTAGATGATCATATGGACCTTTTTATTTGTTTTATTTATTTTCGTAAATCTGGTAGATTTCATGATTAGTCTGTGTTTGAGATACTAAATTATGTGAGCAACACTTTTTTTTTTTGCTATTTTTTAACATTTGATAGGAATGGAAATGAGAAGGGGAAGATAAAGAGGGAGAGAGAAGGAGAGACATCTACAGCACTGTTTTACTGCTCATGATCTTACCTCCTTTAAGTTCTCACACTACAGTGAGCAAGGACCCGTGTTCAAACCCCTGGTCCTCACCTTCAGGGGAAAGCTTCACAAGTGGTGAATCGGGGCTGCCGGTATCTCTCTGTTTCTTTTCTCTCTTTATATCCCTCTCCTCTTTCAGTTTCTCTGTCTCTATCCAATAAATAATAATAATAATAATAATAATAATAAGCAGCTTACTTCCTACAGGTGAGGGCAAGGAGTGTGAACCAGGATCCTCATGCATTATAACATGCCCATTCAACCAGGTTTGTCATGACCTGGCCCCATAACACTTTTTTTTTTAAAGAAATTGATTTATTATGTATCATTTTGGATTAAAATGTTTAGTTTTAAAGTTTTATTAGTGATTTAATAATGGTCAACAAGATTATAAGACTACAGGGGTAGAGTACTTCACCATATTCATCATCTATTTAATTAATAGGATGAACCTTCTAGTTGGAACCAAATATATGGATTCATTTGCCTTATAACTTCTAAACTTTATGTATAGTTCATCTCTTCTCTCTGGGCCTATTCTTTTCACTGTGTGAATAGTGGTAGAAAGAGGGGTTTTGGACAATGACTCAGAGCTGTAACAATTTTACTCTTAACTCTATGATAAGGATATTTCTAGAATTGCTATGGCATATAGGTATTTGAAAAGAAGAGTTGCACTGGGGTTCTTCTACCGCAATTTTATCTTTTGTTTTCTGAGTCAGATGTGCACATTAGTACCTTACAATAGTGAGTGAGAAAATTGTATACCTAGAAAGCATAAATGACCTGCAATTGCTAGAACTATTGCTATTATTGTTCTCTCTGTTGTTAATGGCATTCTTTCTTACCATTTTATACTCTGCAAAAATAATTTGAAATAGTTTACAAAGAGAAGAGAAATACAATAGGACAGTTAGGAGAATCTATATTATATATGGGTAGGAAATTGAGGCAAATCAGTAACTATTAAATACTATGATGGGCAGACATTTGTGGTGTCATTGTATCTAAAAGGATTTGTCAGAAGGAAATGAGGTATAAGATTTTTTCCCCTTGTTTCTGATTGGGATTGATGAGTATATAAGATACAAATATCTTAGACAGTTAAGTTGTCTGATGAGCAGTCAACATAAAGGGTAATGAATTTAGGGCAATCTTGGATGTTTCAAAACACCTTTTTACACACATTTATTCCATTTGTTATCATTTGTTGTTGTTATCATTTGTGGTTATTCTTTGGTTCTTGTTCATTTATAATCTTTATTTTTAACTCTGTCTAGGGAGAACGTGGATTTCCAGGCAGTCCAGGTTTTCCTGGTTTACAGGGTCCTCCAGTAAGTTATCGAGTTTGGGATTACACTGAACACAGGAATTGATGAAACAGAAGTGTAATAATGATTTCAGTGTGTTTCTATGGAACAAAGTATCATCTTTCAGATTGCTAAACTAGAAAAGGACTTTGGATAAAGGAAGTTGCTGATAACAGCTCTCTTCTGAATAAATGCAATGATTTTATGTTTATTTATACATGTGCTGTCTCTATGTATCTTGCGATGCATTTTACTGGAATAGCCCTGCCTTAGTCTATTCTATTTGGACAATATCTAGAAAGCATCTTTATTTTACCCTCTCTCATATAAAGTAAATAATCTTTTTTTTCCTTTATTTTTTAATAACAGGGACCTCCTGGTATACCAGGTATGAAGGTAAGCATTTTATGGTAGAAAGGTAAACATTTTGAATAAAATATTTTGGAGACACTGCAACTTCAACCAGATGATAACTCTAAATTTTGTCTTAAAACAGATACTACAAAAAGTGCAGGTGCACACTTACACCCCCTCCTTAAAATACTCTTCTTTGTAACCTCGACTCTAAGGCCCTTCAGTATGCTGGTACAATTTATTTACATGCATGGTGGTTTCAAATTCCTTTTCTGAGACTTTCAGACCTTGCATTATTTTGATACTGTATGTTCCTTCTAGAATATGTTTTGCTCTCACTTCTGTGATGCTATTCTTCTCTGACTTTTATTCTATATTTTTGGTTATTCTGAAGTCTTTTATGCAAGCTAATTCTACCCAGCAGTTTAGGCCCAATTCGACCTCTTTCTTTTCTATGCTTAACAATATTACTATTGGATATAGTATTGTTAAATGCTTACATCAAACTGACTCCCTGGCATATATACTCAAATACCTGCAAGGCATTAACTTAACATGTTCAACATTAACTCTAATTCTAAAGTGAAACTACTGCTCTCTCACTTTACAGTCTTTAAAATTCACTCACCAAATATTATATAAAGTATAAATATTTTATGTCCAAAACCTCAGAGTTACTATTCACATCTTCTAATCTACATGTCTTCACATTCTAATCCTTAACAAAATACTATTAATTTTGCCTGTGAAGTAGACCTTAAATCATGTATTTTCTCCATACCCACTGATAACCCACTAGCCATAATGTTTTACCTGGACTACTATAATAGTCTCTGACAAGACACTTTTTCACTGCTAAAGCCAATACCCAGTTCACCCTCTAGCTTGAGTTATTCTCTACAAAGCAATTAAGAATGATCCTTTAGAATTTAAATCAGCAAAGTAATATCCTTGCTTATAAACCTTCAAAGACTTCCTATTAAATCTATGATGAAGTGTACATTTTTTTCCCAGTGCCTGTTAGACCTCCATGTTCTTGTTCCAGTTTACATTACCAGCATTACTTTACACAGCTTCCCTTCTGACTCACTGATCACACAGGTCTGTGCTAAGTTACTTGAATGTGCCAGATTGTTGCCCTTTTAGTCCTTACATATGCTATTTGCACTGCATAATACTCTACCTTTATCTTTACCTTTCTGGATAATTATTATCCTTTAGACCTCAACCTGAATATTGCCATCACAGATTTCCATTTTTGAGCACTCAAACTAATGTCATCCATTATTTCCTTTTTGAAAAATATATTTGGCATAAAATAGTGTAAAACTTCAAGGTGAATGAGATGTTTATTTAATAGTTATACATTGTAACATTATTTCTATTGAAGCCGTAATTAGCCCTTCTATCACATCACATAATTATCGTTTAATTTTAGTTCTTCATTATCTATTGCATACATGTTTTTTATCTTCATAATCCTTAGCAGAACATTTTGCCATCTTATTTGTTTTCACATCATGGTTTGCGTTTCTCCAGTATATTTTCATTGCCATGGCAACCGAGGCCATTATTGTCTTCACTATGGAGTGTCCAGTGCCTATCAGAATTTTAAATATCAACATTTCCTAAATGTTTTCAATGAATGAGTAACTCAAGACACCACTGACTCCTAATAAATTGTCTATTCTTCTGTGTATTCTGGTCAATTCATTTTCCCTATCCATGGTAACTACTGAGATTCACTAAACTACCAGGATATTTTCTGTGATAATTCCAAGATCATTTTTTCATGTCCTTGCCAGTTTTCATGTATCATAAGTGCTACTCACAATTTTCATTGATTTTTTTGTTGTTGTTGTTAGGGAGAACCAGGTAGTATAATTATGTCATCACTGCCAGGACCAAAGGGTAATATAGGATATCCAGGTCCTCCAGGAATACAAGTAAGCATCCAATGATTTTTTTTCTTTGTTCTATTAATTAAATCAAATCATACAATTGTTTTTCCTTATTCTTTAATTACTGCTACTTTAGTTTATAGAAATTATTGTCAGAAAATTGATAGACATCACATATGCCTTGTACCTGAAAAGAGTCTCAATCAAGGTGATTTTTTTAACCTTTCTATTCAGTTTCAAGGAAAGTTTTGTTTTGTTGTTTGGCAGCAGAAATAGGTTTCTCTATTATTTTTATCATTTTATTAGAGTTTTAATGGATTAATGGTATAGTTGGTGACATATGGGTATGATTTTTCTGGTTTATCTATTTTTATCACTGTGCTAAGGAGAGTAATGGACTGATAGGAGTAGTCCTGATAACTGTAAATGCTCTGATTCAAAGTGGAAATCATATATTTATGTATCTCCCCTTCAGGGCATTAAAATATGTAATTTGTGACTATATCAATTATACATTTAAAAACATATTCTAGAGACTAAGTAAATAAAATTGATGCATTATGAACATGAAATATAATCTTAAGCACATATATATTAGCCTATACATTGCAAAGCAATAACTTTTGAATTTTTAGAGATTAGGAAGTGAGTTTCTGTAGGTTTTACACTACATGAGGATTGAGTCCTGTGCCAGAAATGAAAAATCAGTACTTTCTTTCACATTATTTGTAAGATAAAATACCAGGAACTTTTTTATTAGGTATCTACTCATTCTGTACATGTTATCACCCATACATATGCCTTTTAGAACGTTCAGTCTTGTTGTTTATTTCTTATATAATATTTGAAAGCATAAGAGTGCTTGCAAAATATAGGTATATTATGAAACATACTTTGCACATGAATATCTGTCAACCCAAAGAGCCTTTAAGAACTATTAGGTTACAAATAATTTTACAGGTATCTCTGGTTTCTCAAGTTTTCTATTACTTCATAAAACACAATATAATAACCACTTGTTATTCACTGACATCATTGAATGACTGATGCAAAGTTGGAAAGTGCTTTCAATCACTTATGTCTACCTCTCTGGTTTTATATACTATTTTAGTTCTGTTCTTCTCAATAGAATATGATAAAGCAAAATAAAGTCATTATGTGTAAATATATCAAAACAATATAACATTTAATTTTTATTTGTTAAAACACATTATTTACATGACACTTTAGACACTTTCTACTTGACATGTTAAGATTCATTTATATGGTTTTTGGTCGTTATATTTTCACTTCCATATAACATATTATTGTGCAAGCATATTAATGTTGAATATTTGAGATGGTTGATGATTGTTCAAAATAACTACAAAAGTGTCAGAATTTATATCTAGATATAAAATCTCTGAATTTCAGAGCAGTTGAATTTTCAACTTCTTAAGATGTGACATTGTGTTATATGACACTTGCGTCATGCCCTTATCTTTTGTCCCTATTGTTCTCAGTTCTCTCTTAAAATTAAACCTGATTTTTTTACTCGAAAATTAGAGAAGTCATTTTGAAATTATTAGCTATTCCCATATCTAGCTTAAATGCTCAGGAAAAAATGTTCGTTTTTATCACTTATTTGTAGGACTTCTTTATTATATGTCTGTCCTATATGTGTTATATCTACCACCATAAAAGATGGAAGTTGAAAAATAAGAACAGAAGGGAAAACACAAAGCAGAACTTGGACTGGAGTTGATGAATTGCACCAAAGTAAAAGACTATGGGGTAGGGGGGAAGTTCAAGTCCTGTAACATGATGACAGAGGAGGACCTAGTGGGGGTTGAATTGTTATGTGGAAAACTGAGAAATGTTGCACATGTACAAACAGGATTTACTGACAACTGTAAGCTATTAATCCCACAATAAACATATTTTTTAAAAAGATAAGTTTTATAAAAATGGTATATATTCCAATTAGTTGATTTTATTTATTTTAATATTATATTTATTTATTATTGGATGGAGACAGAGAAATTGAGAGGGGAGAAGGAGAGAGAGGAAAGAGACAGAGGGACACTTGCAGCCCTGATTCACCACTTCTGAAGTTTTTCTCCAGCAGGTGGGGACAAGGGCCTTGAACTTGGGTCCTTGGCACTATAATGTGTGCATTTAACCGGCTGTGCCACTTACTGGCCCCTTGAATATACTTATGGTTATTTAATTATTTTAATTTTACACATTTTAAAACTCCATTTACAATACTATTAAATTATAGACTTTGTATAACAAAATTCTGGTAACTATTTATACGTAAATTCTATTCATTCTTTGTACTGTACAGTGAAGTAATTTTTTCATATTCTTTCTTTTCCTTTTTACTTTTTTTGTAATAGGGTCCAGCTGGTCCCACTGGTATACCAGGACCAATTGGCCCCCCAGGACCACCAGGTTTGATGGTAAGATTTCTCCTATAATTTTATATTTCTGCCTTTTCTATTCTTATTATGAATATTACCTTTATTATTGTCAGTATAATGTTTTTTTAATATAGTTAATTTACTTTTATTGCCACCAGGTTTATTGCTGGAGTTTGGTGCTACTTTTTAAATCCACCACTTCTGGTGGCCATTTTTTTCCTGTTATTTTTTTTCCATTCTATTTTATTTTATAGGACAGAGGGAAATTGGGAGAGGTGGTGAAGATAGAAAGGCTGAGTAAAAGACACCTGCAGACCTATTTCACTACTTGTAAAGTTCCCCTCTCCTGCAGGTAGGGAGTGGGAACTCAAACCGTCGTCCTTTGTGTGCTCAACCAAGTATGGCACCACCCAACGTCCAGTATAATGTATTTTCAGTGTTCACAGTATATACTTACTTATGAGAGATTTATAATGTTATTGTGAACAATACATATGTTAAGTAATAGTTCTATTTTATAGATGGAAATGAGATATAGTAGGAAAGATTTAAAATGAAGTATTTTGTTGGCTACTTCTTGATATGTTAGTGTTAAAGTCAATTCTAGGTGGTCTTATTAAGTCTTCAAAGGCAATTTTCTGGTCACTAGATGACGCATGTTTTTTCTAACTATAGTTTTGTATTTTAGAGGACTGAAAGTAAGTATTCATTGAAAGAGAGAGAGAAATCAGCTCTTATTTCTCAGGAGCCTGTGACAACAAAAAAAAAGTAGGATTAGTTTGGTTGGTGAACCACTCTGTAGTGGCATAAAGATTTGTATATACCTGAAAAGAAAGAAAAACTTCTAAAGACTCAGAATATACAATCAATTCTCTTTGTTACCTCTATGGCCACTCATGGTTTCTTCTCTGATAAATTCTAAATATTTTTGTTATCCCTGAACTACTTAAGATTTCATTTGAGAATTATTTTGCACTTAAGTTTTGCTGTTGCCTTCTTAAAAGGGCCAGAAAATTGCACTTCAGTCAAAGCAATTTCTCATGTGCCACTCTATTTCTCATCTACCATATATTTACGTGACAGTTTTGTTATACGTTTATAAATAGTATAGTATTAGTTGTGACAATTGGTTCTCTATTTTGAATGAGGGAATATAACATTGTAAACACCAGAAGAAACTACCAGAAAAGATTATGATTTCTACTTTCTTGGAATTCTTTAGGAGGTTAAACTTCCCCCCTCACCCTTTTTTTAGTTATAGATGTTTTACAAAGCATAAGAATGTGGAACATGACACATTTTCATACCTCTGTTGTTATAACATTGGTAAACCCCAGATGTGTTGTTATACTTTGAGTTTTCTTAAGATCTGTGGCCACAAAACTGGTTTGCTTTGTGTGTTTTGAACATCCCATCAATTAATCCTGATTCAACAGGTACAACACAAAGCCTTAGAAATACTACCAATGTACAATATGCAATAAGAAATAGGTTCATTGAGGCAAGAGGTAAGATACTTGGGCAGACAAGTGCCTATTTAACTTTTTAAGCCTTGAAAATAATCTCAAGTATTTAGTTAGATAGATGAAACAGAGTAATTGAATGGGGAGTAGAAATGAAGAGAGATAGGAAGACACCTTCAGCACCCTACCACCAGTGAAACTTACACACACACACACACACACACACACACACACACACACACACACACACATACACACACACACACACACACACACCTGAGGAATGGGGGCTTTAACCAATAGATTTGAGCATGGCAACACCTGCACTCTCGTAGGTGAGCCACTGCTTGACCCCCATCTGTACTGATTTTTGGCATGATTTTTACCACTCTGCCCTTACTCTTCCTTTACTTTCTTCTGTTTATTCAAATCCTGTCACCAGAAATCATCACATTCATATAGTTTGTTTTAATCAATTCAACCACGTCCCTCTGGTTAGCAGTAAAGAGAAAATTAAAATTAAAATTAATTTAAAAAAACAGTTTCCCAAATTAAAAAAATAAGAAATTAGTGTGGAAAATAATATTTTCAAGATATTTTTTTTATTTCTTCATTTTTTCAACACTTCTTTTTTTCTTACCTGTATCTTCTATTCTTAGGGTCCTCCTGGCCCACCAGGGCTTCCTGGACCAAAGGTAATTTTCCTTCCTTCTTTCTTTTGGACTAGGCTAATTTTTCCAAAAGCTTACTTTCTTTTATTTTACATATTTTATTTGATGGGAACTCTAGTTGATTTGCTATTGTAAAGGATATTGAAAACTGAATCTTCTCTTTTCAGGGCAATATGGGCTTAAATTTCCAGGGCCCCAAGGGTGAAAAGGTGAGAAGTGCCACTTTCCCATCCTTTAGCTGTCTCCATTTGTAATCATTTGAATCTTGCCTCTTCTTTGACTTCCTGAAGATGACATAATTTGGGTATTATATTACTTGTGAAATTATAAATCATCATTTATTGTATCTTGCAAATAGGGTGAACAAGGTCTTCAGGGCCCTCCTGGGCCACCTGGGCAAATAAGTGAACAGAAAAGACCAATTGACACAGAATCTCACAAAGGAGACCAGGTGAGTATGTCTAGAGGAATTAAATAAAAATCTTTCTGTGTAAGTGGAATCTCATTAAAATGCCTTGTAAGTTAGAATATGTGGGCTGGTGAGATAGTTTGCTTGAATAGAGCACTTGCATTGTCATGAATACAGCCCATGCTCCATCCCAACCTCCTCCACACTGAAGGAAGCTTTGGTCCTGCGATGTATTTCTTTCTCTGTCTCATTCACTCTGTATTTTCGTAACTTTTGCCAACTTTTTTATTGGCTTGTTCCTTTCATTTTTGTTGAGCTGTATGCACTGCTTCTAGATGGCTGATATCACCTCTTACCCAAGATGTGATATGCACATATCTTCTAGTTGCTGACTTGCCTGTTTATCCATGTGGAGTTTGGTTTGAATGCATAGAAGCTTTTTAATGTGCTGTAGATCTGTTCATTTAATTTCATTTTCGTTTTACTTGCTCATAGGGTTGAATCTCCAAATAACTACATCTTTGATATTAATGTCTTCAAGTGTTCTTAAAATGTTCTTCTATGTATTTTTGTAATATCAAGTAGAATATATAGATCTTTGATCTGTTTTTTTATTTAATTTTGGTGTATGGTATTAATTGATAGTCTGGTTTCATTTCTCTCCATGTGGCTGCCTAGTTATCCCAGCAACATTTGTTGTACAAGCTTTCCTTAGGGGCGGTTGTGTCCCCCTTAGTTGTTTATTAGGTGCCTGCATATGTTGTAGGTTTATTTCTGGCCTCTTGATTCTGTTCTGTTGGTCCAAGTCTCCATTTTCATTCCAGAACCCCACTGTTTTAAGTAATAATTGATTTGTAGTATAAACAGAAGTCAGGGCGTATGATGCCTCCATTTTTCTTTTCTTTCTTTCTTTCTTTCTTTTTTTTTTTTCTCAGTGGTGCTTTGGCTATGCAGAGGTTTTTTTTTATGGCTCTGTATGAAGTTTGGATACATTGTTCAATGTCCTTGAAATGTGCCATAGAAATTTTGATAGGAATTAGATTGAGTGTTGTAGGACAGCCATTTCAATGCTATTTATTCTTCCAATCCATGAAGAAGGAATGTTCCATTTCTTTGTGTCATCCTCTACTTCTTTTAATAATGTTCTGTAATTTTATTGTAAAGGTTATTCAGTTACTTTGTTATATTTATGCTCAAGTGTTTATATTTGGGGGTTCAATTGTAAATGGAATGATTTCCTTCAGTTTCCTTTCTGGTGACTCATCATTTGTGTGTAGACATGACACAGATTTGTGTATTGATTTTGTATCCTGCTGGTTTTTTTGCTGAATTTTTTCTGGTTTTTGATAGTTTTTTAATAATATTTTTTGGTTTCTCTAGGCATATTATCATGTCATTTGAAAATAACGACAGCTTAATTTCTTTTTTTCTCATATGAACTCCTTTGATATCACTTTTTTTTTTGCCTGATTGCACTGGCAAGACCTTTCTAGGACTGTTGAACAGTAGTGGAGAAGATAGACATGCTTTCCAGTTGCTGATTTTAGGGTAAAATTTTGCTTATATGTTACCCATGCATTTTTCATTCATAGCCTTTATTATGTTGAGGAATTTCCCTTCTACTCCAAATTTTTCAAGTTTTATCAGTGATCTAAAATTGATTTACAAAATTACATGTCAACAGGGGTATAAATCCACTCCATTCCCACCACCAGGGTTCTGAATTTTCAGTCTCCCCACTGCAACCCACCACAGTCAGTTCCTTAAGGATCTAGACATGGGCCACCTATCATCTCTACAAGTATATGTCTACATTGATACATAATTTCCCTCTATTTCTTTTTTTTAAGATTTTGTTTATTTATTTATGAGAAAGATAGGAGGAGAGAAAAAGAACCAGACATCACTCTGGCACATGTGCTGCCAGGGATTGAACTCAAGACCTCATGGTTGAGCGTCCAGAGCTTTATCACTGCACCACCTCCCAGACCACCATAACTGCCCTATTTGTCTTACTGATCCAAGCCTCTCTTCCTCTCCAAGTCACTCATAACAACATTACTACTTTCATATCTCTGTCTCCATTCCCTCTCGTCTCTCTGGGTGCTGATATACTACTCTCAATTTTTAATTCAGTTAAATACTCTCAATTTTTAATTCAGTTACTTTGTTATATTTCTCTAACTTTCATACATGGAAGTTAGAGCTTGTCAAATGCCTTTTCTGCATCAACCAATGACCCAGTGGTTTTTCTTTACCTTTCTGTTAATGTGGTATATTACATTGATTTGTGGATGAACCATCTTTGCTTCCAAAGCATGAATGTTACTTGATCATTCCTTTTATGGGTTGTTGTATTTGATTTGCCAAGATTTTGTTGAGGATTTTTCCATCAATGTTCACCAGGGATATAGATCTTTAGTTTTCTTTTTTGTAGAGTTCTTTCTTCATTCAAGGATCAGGAATCTCATAGAATAGAATATTCTCATAGAATGTTTGAGAGTACCCCCTACCTTATGCTTCAAATTTGGAAGAGTTTGAGCAAGTCCACATGGGATAACCTCTCAGTATACCTTCAGCCTGTACCCAGACATCAAGGGACTAGCTGCGTGACAACCATTTTCTTCTTTGTGTTTGAAGAAACAGGGATTATTGTAGTCAGCAGCCCGAGGTCTGCTTACCTTCCTGTGAATCTCCCTTATTGTGGGAATAGACCACACAGCTTTTCAGCGAGAAAATTCCTCTTTACTGTGGTGAGTCCTTGCCACAAGTTCAGTGCCCTAACTTCCCTGGAGTCAGGAGCTAAGAGCCTAGAGGTTCCCCACTCTCTCTCTCCCACAGCCATCTCTGTGTTCTACTGTGTAGCTGCCAGTATGGCGCTGGCTGCTGGCACTCTTGGCTTCTTGCATGCCTGTGTCTAGCTCTGTTCTGTGCCACTTTTTGTCCCCGGCTACATATGTGAGTACTCACCTACTTGTGCTTTATGAAGTTTTAGTTATAATTTGAGACGTTAGGACATTTCATTTGTTGTGAATTGTTAGTTTAGGGAGGAATTTTGTGTCTGCTGTTACTCTGTGCTCACACTTCCATCATTGTGTGTGTGTGTGTGTGTGTGTGTGTGTGTGTGTGTGTGTGTGTGTGTGTGTGTGTGGTGTTATTGTTGCCAAAGTTCTCCCGGGGGCTTGGTGCTGACACTGCAAATCCACTACTCCTAGCAGCTTTTTCCCCCCTCCTTTTTCTTTCCTCTTTTTCTTTTCCTATTTTCATTTGATACAACAGAGAGAAATTGACAGAGGGGAAACTAGAGAGGGAGAAACAGAGACATCTGCAGACCTGCTTCACTGCTTGTGAATCACCTCCACGCCCAGGTGCAGAGATTGGGATTGAACCCAGATCCTTGCATATTTTAATGTGTGTGCTCAACCTGGTCTCAACTATTCTTCGTCTTTTTTTTTCTTTTTACATTTACTTTTCTTTATATGAGATGAGATCTTGTTTTACCTGAGAGAGAGGAAGAAGCCAGAATATGATGTAAGCTGCAGAGACTAAATCCGCAGCCTCTAGTATACAAGCCCTATTATATAGCAGTTGCAATATTTGCATAGCCACTATTCTTTCTCTGTGTGTGCATATTCATATATATGAAGAAAAATCATTAATGCTCTCATTTTGCAATTCACCTTGATATTTGGCTTATACTTACATAAGAAATTAACAGAGTGAGCAAAGGTGGCGATAGGTTCATTTACTCGCGTAAATCCATTTTGGATTGGAGACATCCTAATGTTTTCTGTTATGTGAGTCTACAGTTCAGCTTGTTAATAAAAGTAATTCTTCTAGTCATATCTTCACTGATTTTCTTTAAAAATTTTATTTGTAAAAAGGAAACACTGGGAGTCGGGCAGTAGCACAGCGGGTTAAGCACAGGTGGCGCAAAGTGAAAGGACCGGTGGAAGGATCCTGGTTTGAGCCCCTGGCTCCCCACCTGCAGGGGAGTTGCTTCACAGGTGGTGAAGCAGGTCTGCATGTGTCTGTCTTTCTCTCCCCCTCTCTGTCTTCCCCTCCTCTCTTCATTTCTCTCTGTCCTATCTAACAATAATGACGTCAATAGCAACAACAATAATAGCTACAACAACAATGAAAAACAACAAGGGCAACAAAAGGGAAAATAAATAAATAAAAAAATTAAATATTTTCAAAAAAAGGAAGCACTGACAAAAACCATAGGATAAGAGGGATACCACTCCATATAATTCCCACCACCAGAACTCTGTATCCTATCCCCTCCCCTGATAGCTCTCCTATCCTTAACCTTCTGGGAGTATAGACCTTCCATCTGGGATGCAGAAGGTGGAAGTTCTGGCTTCTGTAATTGCTTCCTCACTGAACATGGGTGTTGATAGATCGATCCATACTCCCAGCCTGTCTTTCTCTTTCCCTAAGTGGGGCAGGGCTCTGGGGAAGCCGGGTTTCATAGCATTGCTTTAATTTCTTTCACTGCTACACAGGGACTTCCTGGTGAGCAAGGACCTCCTGGACCTCCAGGGATGCGTGGTCCTCCAGTAAGTAACTTAAAATACTTTAACACCATTTAATATAAATCAGTAGTTAGACACAGTACATCATAAACCCATGTAAAAATATTTTTGTGCATACAGGGCCCTCCAGGTGGTATGAAAGGTGAAAAGGGAGAACCAGGAGAGCCAGGCAAAAAAGTAAGTGTTATGGCTACTAGTACTATTTGTAAAATATGTTTGAATGTGTGTACAAGTGTATTTATTCCTTCTGGATCCTATTTTCATTGCCCCAAATTGTTACAACTAACATATTCTCCTATTAATTAAAATATTGAAGTTGAAAAAGTCTACTTAAAATAACCTAAGTCAGGACTAAGCTGCTCATATTCTTTAAGATCATACTTTCTAAATGAAATGTTTATTTTCTTGCTTTTAGGGTAAACCAGGAAAAGATGGAGAAATAGGCCAGCCAGGAATTCCAGTGAGTAGCTAAAATTCATACCAAAAAACTTAAACTGGACAGGAGTCGGGTAGTAACACAGCGGGTTAAGCACAGGTGGCCCAAAGCGCAAGGACCGGTGGAAGGATACTGGTTTGAGCCCTGGCTCCCCACCTGCAGGGGAGTTGCTTCACAAGTGATGAAGCAGGTCTGCAGGTGTCTATCTTTCTCTCTCCCTCTCTGTCGTCCCCTCCTGTCTCCGTTTCTCTCTGTCCTATCCAACAATGACAACAACAATAATAACTACAACAACAATAAAAAAGCTGTAGGGAGACTCACCCTACTAGGGAAAGAGAGAGGCAGACTGGGAGTATGGATCGACCAGTCAACACCCATGTTCAGCGGGGAAGCAATTACAGAAGCCAGACCTCCCACCTTCTGCAACCCACAATGACCCTGGGTCCATGCTCCTAGTGGGATAGAGAAGGGGAAAGCTATTGGGGATGCGATGGGATATGGAGATTGGGTGGTGGTAATTGTGTGGAATTGTACCCCTCCTACCCTATGGTTTTGTTAATTAATACTTTCTTAAATAATAATAAAAAAAAGAAAAGTAGGGTGTCAAAAGGAGACTTGGTTTCTTTAATAGTTTAATGTATTTTTCTCTTTTTAACACAAATTTGAAATTGTTTGAAATCCAATTTTCCAGTCCCCCCCACACACAAATCTTTGTACAGTAAAATGAACCTTTTGGGACAGCCAGCAAGATAACTTACCTGGAAGGCTTCCCGCTTTGCCATACAAGTGACCTAGGTTTGAGCCAGTTATACATTGGAATATGGGTGCAGCTTCAGTCTGTAGCCCACTTCTCTCTCTCTTGCTCTGTCTATCTGAAAAAAAGTTTACTTAGATAAAGAAACATTTAAAAATAAATAGAAATAAAATGAATAGCCTTTAGTTTAAAGTTCTATATTTTCTTTTTTTAAAATAATCATTTTATCAGTGATTTAATGATTGACAAGATTGTGGTTGGTATAAGAGAGGTACAATTCCATACAATTCCTACCACCAGAGCTCCCCTGCTCTCCATTGAGAGTTTTCTTATTCTTTATCCCTCTGGGAGTATGGACCAAAGATCTTTATGGGCTTCCAGGACACATTGGTGAAGTCATCTGCCTAGTGAAGTCAGGTTGGTATCATGGAAGCATCTGCTATTTGGTGGCTGAAAAGCTTTAAGACGTAAAGCAGAAAAATTTGTTTAATAATCAGGAACCTAAAGCTAAAAGTATAGTAGATGAAATTTGGGGCCTTCATGTAGGAAGGAATTCTATTTTAGGTATGGTTGCCCACATTGTATAATTGTTTCCTTAATTAAAAACAGATTCATTGCCCTCAAAACGTCACTCAAACTTGACTGCTGTTCCTCTTCCTCCTCCTCTGCCTCTTCTTTTCCTCCTTCTCCTTCTCCTTATCCTCCTCCTTCTTCCTCTTCTTCTTTCTCCTGTTCTTCTTCTTGTTCTCCTCCTCCTCCTTCTTCCCCTTTTCCCCCTCCTCTTCCTTCAACTTCCTTAACCTTTTTGTATAACCATTATGCTATCTCCCCAGCCCATGGCATTTACTTTCTTTTTAAAAAAAATTATTTACTTAAGTTGATAGGACTGAGAGAAATTGAGAGGGAAGGTGGATAGAGAGGGGCAGAGAAATCTGCGGCCCTGCTGCAATGCTTGTGAAGCTTGCCCCATACAGGTGGAGACCTGGGGCTTGAACCTGGGTCCTTGTGCAGGATAGCGTGTGCACTTAACCAGGTGAGCCACCACCTACCCCCCTTCTTCCAAAATAGTTTGTCTTTGTTTTATAATTTAAGCAACCATAATAGTAAACAGTTGTCTATATAACTGTTTCTGACAAATATCTGAGGAGGAAGCCTATACTGTCAGAATATCAGTAAAGACAAAAGTAGGCTAGCAATTGAAGTTTTGGGGCTCTGTCAGATAGATCAAATAATGGCAATTCTCTAGGAATGGACCTTTGAAGAACTCCTGCCTTGTTCTTTCCTTTCCAGTTGATTTTGGTTTTCACCTTGACAGCAAATGACTGGTAAAGGAGTTAAGAAGGGATAATAATAATAGAACAAAATTAAAATGCTACAGGTGTCTGTGTTCTTGCCAAGTTTAAGCCTTTTTTCTTTTTAATATCTTTTGAATTTCTACAAACTTTGGGTTAATTTTCCCAACTTGAGAAATAGTTGCCTGACCATTTTTGCCATTTATGGAGGAAAGGGGTCTTGGAGGTTTTTGTTGATGTTACTCTTTGTTTTACAGGGTTTGCCTGGTGATCCTGGTTACCCTGGGAAACCAGGAAGGGATGGAGAAAAGGTAAGGATTTTAGTACAACTAAGTGTCTGGTTTTATCCTAGGTAACCCAATCAGTTTCTCGCCCAAGGTTGCATTATAAGTAAAATATTTAAATGGTTACTTTTTATATTCAGAACACATTTTGTCTGTCCATCTTTTGGTGTTGCTTTACCTAATCACTGTTCAGTCAGTGGATATGCATGAAGGAGTGCTTAACTTCAGCTTTTCCATTGTGAAAGCTTAGTGCTTTTAAAGATATATTGGTAAAACTAGTTTTTCACAAAGAGGATTAAGCATTAAAGTTAGTTTTTCATACTAAAAAGGGTTCTAACTGCAAATTTAGAATGTCTCTACTGCACATTTCCATTTCTCTGGAATTCTTCTTTACATGTTTGTGGCACATTCTTTTTTTTATCCTTTATTTGTATAGTCAGTCTTATTGAAGTTATTTACTTATTTTAAAAGTGACTTTAAAACAATGTCTGAAGCATATAATTCTGTTTGTAGAAGATCTCAAAATATCGAGTTTCCTTTTTAAACAATTTTATTTTATTCTTCAATTGTCTATTTTTGGATAGAGACAGACAAAAATCTAGAAGGAAGGAGGAGATAGAAAGGAAGAGAGACAGAGAGATACCTGTAGCATAGTTTCACCATTCACAAAGCGTTTCCTTTGCAGGTGAGGACTGGGGACTTGAACTTGGGTCCTTGTGCACACAGTAACATGTATGTTCTACCAGGTTTACCACCACCTGGCCCTCAACTTCCCCATCCTCTATTTTTTTTTGATTTGTGTAAAATAAAAACTGAAAAGTTTTGTTTTGCAATAAACATCGTTACAAACTTGAATGTACATCTTTCAGTAATGCTTTAGCACTACAATAGATCCTACTCCAAGATTGACTTAAGGGACAGAACTAGAACAAAGAATAATAACTATTACTCACAGAATAGGACTTTGTATCAGTTGGTAACTAAAATATAGGAGAGG
The DNA here is from genome assembly GCF_950295315.1 of Erinaceus europaeus. Taxonomy (NCBI): domain Eukaryota; kingdom Metazoa; phylum Chordata; class Mammalia; order Eulipotyphla; family Erinaceidae; genus Erinaceus; species Erinaceus europaeus. The sequence continues at coordinate 54,597,330 of NC_080185.1, read as the reverse complement.
GGGCTGGGCGGTAGTGCAGCAGGTTAAGCACACATGGTGCGAAGTGCAAGGATTGGCTTAAGAAACCTAGTTCAAGTCCCCCGCTCCCCACCTGCAAGGGTGTTGCTTTATAAGTATGAAGCAGTTCTACAGTTGTTTGTCTTTCCCTTGCACTCTCTGTCTTCCCCTCCTCTCTTGATTTTTCTCTGTCCTATCTAAGAACAATGACAGTAATAATAACAACAACACTAATAATGATAAACAAGGGCAACAAAAGGGAAAAAATAGCTTCCAGAGATAGTGGCTTTTTAGTGCAGGCACTGTTCCCCAGCAATAGCCCTGGAGGCAATATATATATGCAACTTCTTTCCTACCCCATTTAGATTTTTTAAATTTATTTATAAAATGAAAATATTGACAAGACTGTTGGATAAGAGGGGTACAATTCCACAAAATTCCCACCAGCACAACTCCGCATCTCATCCCATCCCTTGAAAGCTTTCCTATTCTTTATCCCTCTAGGAGTATGGACCCAGGATCATTATGAGGTGCAGGAGGTGGAAAGTCTGGCTTCTATAATTGCTTCTCTACTGAACATGAGCATTGGCAGCTTGATCCATACTCCCAGCCTGTCATGAGATTAACTTCTTAAACTAAAAAGAGGTTACATTAGGTACATAAAAGGTTTCTCTGAGCAAGGCTAAAATGAGAACAGATATGTAAGAGAGATATCTATCCTTGGGTCATGGCTAGTAGAGTAACAATTTAAAACTGTGTATACCATGATATTGTAGCTATTAATTAAGGATAATTGTTTTATCTGAATTTTCCTTTCATTAGCTTCTAAGAGAAAACTCACAGAAGCAGTTATGAATTATTCACTGTTCTGACAGTACTTAAGACTCTCAGCTCTAAAATATGTTAGTAAAGTAAACCATACTAAAATTTAAGTTTTCTGTGAAGCTTGACAAAGTATTTAAAAAGTGGTGGTTTCATAGTATTTTAGAAAATAGAAATCTAAAGAGCTAAGGATGGTTACTGTTAAAAGTACCTTAAATGTCTAGCCTCTGTATCATGTGGAGAAGTTAGCTGTTTGCTTACTGTCATATAGCCGAGACATCATAGGTCTCTCTAGACTTCACTCAGCACTGTTTCATACTTTCATATAGATTTTATATATTGTCTTAATTTTATTGTTTTTTTCTTTTATTTTTCTATTAATTTAATAATGATCAGCGAGACTATAGGATAAGAGAGGTACAGTTCCATACAATACAAACCATAAGAGTTCCATATCCCATCCCCTCCATTGGAAGCTTTCCTATTCTTTATCCCTCTGGAGTATGGACCCAGGATCATTATAGGGTACAGAAGGTGGAAGGTCTGGCTTCTGTAATTGCTTCTCTGCTGGACATGGGCATTGGCAGGTAGATCCATACTCCCAGCATGCGCCTATCTTTCCCTATTGGGACAGGGCTCTGAAGAGGTGGGGTTCTATGACACAGCGGTGAGGTCATCTGCCCAGGGAAGTCAGGTTAGTGTCATGGTAACATGTGCAACTTGGTGGCAGAGTAATGGAGCTGAAGGATTGACATCCCATGCTTGGCATCTCTGGACACTGTCCAAAGTGAAACATGTTGAGGTGGTACTGGTTGTACTGATTTGGTTGAGATCAGCAGATGCAGGATCAAATGTTATGGATCAATAAAAACATGAAGAAAAATGAGCCATGCCTTAGAGGTTCCAGGACTGGGAGAAATATGGGTTTTTATAGAGAATGGTTTTTTTTACATTTTTAAATTTTAATTTAATTTAATTTTATTTTTACCAGAGCACTGATCAGCTCTGGTTTATAGTGGTGCAGGGGATTGAACCTGGGACTTCAAAGCCTCAGGCATGACAGTCTGTTTGCATAACCATTATGCTGTCTACCCCTGCCCGGTTTATTTTATTTTATTTTTTATAAAAAGGAAACACTGACAAAACCATAGGATAAGAGGGTACCACTCCACACAATTCCCACTACCAGAACTCTGTATCCCATCCCCTCCTTTGATAACTTTCCTATTCTTTAACCCTTTGGGAGTATGGACCCAAGGTCATTGTGGGATGCAGAAGGTAGAAGGTCCAGCTTTCTGTAATTGCTTCCCCGCTGAACATGGGCATTGACAGGTCGATCCATACTCCCAGCCTGTCTCTCTCTTTTCCTAGTGGGGCGGGGTTTTGGGGAAGTGGAGCTCCAGGACACATTGGTGGGGTTGTCTGTCCAAGGAAGTCTGGTTGGCATCATGCTAGCATCTGGAACCTGGTGACTGAAAAGGGAGTTAACATATAAAGCCAAGCAAGTTGTTGACGAATCATGAACCTAAAGGCTGGAATAGTGCAGATGAAGAGTTGGGGGGGGGTCTACATTCTGTAGATAGCTAGTAGGCATATTTTAGTTACATTCCAAAGGGCCTGTGGCTATACTAGTTGTTTGTTTCTTTCCCCTGAACCTGAAATCTCATATGCAGGTGGATCCTAGTTATTGTCTGCGGAGATGATGTCATAGCTGGAAAAAGGACCAGAAAGCTGGATCTGGGAAGAGAGTAGCTCTCAAATGTGGGAAAGGTGTATAAATATTGTTGACTGTAAACCCCATTAATTTGATGTGATCTGATGACATCAAATCCATGCGGTTTACAGAGAATGGGTTTTATAGAGAAGGTTCCTGCTGTCTTACAAGTTTAAGAAGGCATAGATAGTTATTGTTATAACTAAGTTATTTGAGAATTTGGTTTACTTGAGAATCCCATGGTTAGGATTTCTTGGTTATGTTTTGGAGAAAGTTGATGTTTGTATGTAATCTTTGCTAAACTATTTTAATTCTATTTAACAGGGCCAAAAAGGTGACATTGGTCCAATTGGGCCTCCTGGACTTGTAAGTTTTATTTTAGTCTTTATTAATCAAGTTTATCAGTGCATTTTAATTTTTCTGTCTTAATTATATACTGTATATCTTTGCTTTATAAAACACAAATTTTAGGGAGTCGAGCGGTAGCACAGTGGGGTAAGTGCATATGGTACAAACAGCAAAGACCAGCATAAGGATCTGGGTTCGAGCCCCTGGCTCCCCACCTGCAGGGGAGTCGATTCACAAGCAGTGAAGCAGGATTGCAGGTGTCTGTCTTTCTCTCCCCCTTTCCGTCTTCCCCACCTCTCTCCATTTCTCTCTATCCTATCCAACGATGACATCAATAAAACAACAATAAAAACTACAACAATAAGATAAGGGCAACAAAAGAGAATAAATTTAAAAAATTTTAAAACAATCAAAAAAAAGAACACAGAATTTTAAATCATTGAGAACATTTACTGACTCAGCTATCTTTAGTCTTACAAGCTCCTCTGATGTGGACACTCTAAATCATTGTACTGTTCTGCCTGTGTCTTATTTCTCTGTGGTAAAGATCTAAAAGTATACCTATGGCATTGGGTGGATTTGCCAAATGGCAAATAATTTCTCAAGTAACCAGCAGGTGGTGCAAGTGTTGCTCATAAAGGTTCAATAAAAGAAACAGTTGGCGAACTAGGGATTCAACTTTCCCCCTGCAGAGTTCAGGGGAAAGATAGATTTGGTCCTAATAGGTTTTCTCAATTTGTAATTGTCTGATTCACACTTCTTTCTTCCCTAAGTGCCTACTTTATAGTCTTTTAATAGCAGATGTGGGAAACTGCTCTATGAAAGAATAGTTGGGGGCTCACAGATTTTATGTTTTCATCTACCACAAAATTTAAGTCATATAAAGTTACAATTTTATTAAGAATAAAATATATTTGCTGAGGTTTTATGTATTAGTTTCTATTTAGTCGAAATTTGATAAGAGTCTTGACTTTAAACTGCACTGAAACAGAAAAGGTTTAGGTGTGATAAAAACATTATATTCGGGCATTTGAGTACCATTAAATCTTCCTGTTCATATTGAGTCTGAGACATTGCTGCTTAGTATTATACTAAATCAAATGAGAATATACACAAGGAAAATCTTAAACAATTTTGCTTACTTTCATTCAAAACTGGCATTTAAATTTCCTGAGAAATAATTTCCTTAGAAATTCTATGATAGAGCTGTTAAAAGAGTTCACTTGGATAGTAAACCACTTTGCCAAGTACACAACCCAGGTTTAAGCCTAGTCTCCATTTAACTGAAGGAAACTTTGAAGCTGTGGTCTATCTATAAATCTATCTTAAAAAGTAACAATCATATTAATACATTTTGATGAGTGTCTGCATGAATGCTAATTTTGAGACACTGTCATTCCTAGGTTCTGAGACTTAGACTGTCTATCTGAATATTTTTCCTTGTCTTTAATTTTTTTTCTATATTGGGGTATCCTTTCATTGTAACATATAGGTTTTGGGTGTACATCATTGCAAATCAATAGCTGCAACCCTTTTGTTACAATGTATATGTCTTTAGTGTTCTCCTATTTGATGTGCCTCCTTGCTTCTTTGTAACTATTGGTTGGGCTTATAGTCAGGTTGTCTATTTGTGTAGTTGCTTTCACCATATACCACATAGAACAAAGTATTATTCAGTTTATTTCTCCCTGTCTGGCTTATTGCACTTAGTATAATTTCCTCTGTGTTCATCCACTTGTTAAAAGTGACAAGATTTCTTCATTCTTTATTGATGAAAATTATTCTTTTGCAAATGTATACCACATCTTCTTTTTCTTCGCTATTTAAATTGCAGTGCTCTTGTCAGTCTGCCTGCCTATCTGAGTATACATATTTGACAGCTGGTGCACAGGGGATCTAGGAAAGAGAATAAAGCAACAGGAAAGGTTTTAGGGACTTTATTGTTAAGAAATAGTGACGTGGGGGAGGGGGCTGTGCAGTAGCTCAGTGGGTTAAGCACACATGGCGCGAAGTGCAAGGACCTGCACAAGGATCCCTGTTTGAGCCCAGGGCTCCCCACCTGCAGGGGGTCGCTTCCCAAGCAGTGAAGCAGGTCTGCAGATGTCTACCTTTCTCTCCTCCTTTCTGTCTTCCCCTCCTTCTCTCTGTCTTACCTTCCTCTCTCGATTCCTCTCTGTCCTGTCCAACAAGAGCTATCACAACAGTAACAACCACAACAAGGGCAACAAAATGGGAAAAATAGCCTCCAGGAGCAGTGGATTCATAGTGCTGGCACCGACCCCCAGCGATAACCCTGGAGGCAAAAAAGAAAGAGAGAGAGGAAGAAAGAAAAGGAAAGAGAGGGAGAAAGAAAGGAAGGAAGGAAGGAAGGAAGGAAGAAAGGAAGGAAGGAAGGAAGGAAAGAAGGAAGGAAGAAGTCACTGGGGTCGGGTGGTAGCTCAGCGGTTTAAGCACACATGGTGTGAAGTGCAAGAACCAGCTTAAGGATCCCGGTTCAAGGCCCGGGCTCCCCACCTGCAGGAGGTCGCTTCACAAGCAGTGAAGCAGGTCTGCAGGTGTCTTTCTCTTCCCCTTTCTGTCTTCCCCTCCTCTCTCCATTTCTCTCTGTACTATCCAACAACAACTACATCAATAACAACAATAACCACAACAAAGATAAAAGGGGGGGGCAACAAAAAGGGGGGAAAAAGCCTCCAAGAGCAGTGGATTCGTGATGCAGGCACAGAGCCCCAGTAATAACCCTGGAGGCAAAATGAAAGAAAGAGATAGAGAGAGGAAGAAAGAAAGAAAGAAAGAAAGAAAGAAAGAAAGAAAGAAAGGAAAAAAGAAAGGAAGAAAGATGGAAAGAAATTGTCACAGAGAAGGGTGGACAATATAAAGAAGTCATCTCCCTCACAGGGGAGACAGAGCTTTATGTCCATAAGAAGAGAGCTGTCTGCTGCTAAGCAGGTTATATACATTTTCATGAAAACTGGCATTTTGGGAAAGTAGGAGGAAGGGTTGTGTTTGTAGCCAACCTGGCTTCTGGAAAGATCCTATTCAATTGTCAGGTGTGAAGATCTTTTGATATTCAAGTTGCTTAAAAGGTTAGTTTTTGCCTTGTAAATGCATTAAGTAAGCCTGGGGGTAGTTTTTACTTTGTAAATGATTTAAGCCTGGGGGGTGGGAATGACTGAACTGTTGCTATCTTCTGGGGCAGGCAAAAAGAATGTTTACAAATTTGTAACTTAGAACTATCTTTCCCTTTTCATCTCTCTCATTAAAAGAACTAAATAATTTTTTTTAAAAAAGGAAGTAAACTGTATCCCTGTGATGACAAAAGTCTCATAAATCAGTACTTCCCCCAGTAAAGTGATCTAAAATGTTTAAATTTATTACTAGAAATAATCAGAGATGAAATAGGTGAGAAAGGCTTCAGAAGTAACAAGTGGCTTTACTGTTCAGCGTTAAAATTACCATCAGCTATCATATGAAGTCATGAGCTATTTTGAGCCCAAGAAAAATGTGTTTTTAAGATATAAAACCTAACATTCGACTTCAAAGAGATAAGTAGTGCTTCTGTTTGTCTATATTGAGGTGAGGTTAGTAGCTGTGGCAACGGGAAAGAAGGGGACAAATTGGAGAGACATTTCCAGAAAAGGATTATCAGGTTTAGGTGATTGGAATGAATTGGATGTGAATTATACAACAATAGATATCAAAAGAATTTTTGCTTTACAAGCTTGGGGTTCAACAGAGGGATAATAGTGTTGCTAGCAAAGGGCATTTTCTAATCAGTTGAAAGATAGGAGCGATATAGAATGTGACTCATAATACATGTCATAATCTTAATGATATTTTACCAGCTGTGTTTTCTTCTCTTTCTTTCATTTTTTTTGACTTAATAGCGAGAATGATGGCATTATAATCATATGTAGTTGTTAGGTTATTTTCAAGAGAACAAGCTCTTCCTTTTTAAATTTATTTTTTTTCTGTCATGATAAAGGTAATTCCTAAACCAGGGATGGCTATAGGAGAAAAAGGAAGCACTGGATTACCTGGCTTGCCTGGAGAAAAGGGGGAACAAGGATTTCCAGGAATACAAGGTCCACCAGGTCCTGCTGGACCTCCAGGTAAATAAAATTATTCTTATAACATTGTGCTTATAGCATCTTTACTAATCTGTGTATACATTTTTCACATTTTTTTTTACTAGAGCACTGCTCAGCTCTGGCTTCTGGGGGTGCAAGGGATTGAACCTGGGACTTTGGAGCCTCAGGCACAAGCGTCTCTTTGCATAACCATTATGCAATCTACCCCTGCCCTGTTATACATTTTTATCCTACTAGTTCCAGGGTAAGAATTTTGATAGAAGCCATAAGTATTTTTAGTTGTAGTAGCATTTTAATTCATAACTAGTCTTTCTCATCACATTTCTAATTTTTGCTTAAACTGAATTCCTTGAATAGTGTTTATCTTCAAAGTTCTATTTAATATGTTTTATTATGAACAAGTTATATGAAACATGTCTATGACACAAAAATCAGTCATTATATTTTTTTCACCTTAATGAAAAGAAATGCTATGCTAATATATTTGCTTCTGTATTATGCTAATATATTTGCTTCTGTATTACTTCCTTTATAAAAATATTAATCAAGGGAATCGGGCAGTAGTGCAGCAGGTGAAAGTGCACTTGACGTGAAGCACAAGGACCAGCATAAGGATCCTGGTTCGAGCCCCCAACTCCCCACCTGCAGGGGAGTCACTTCACAGGCAGTGAAGTAGGTCTGCAGGTGTCTTTTTCTCTTCCTCTCTGTCTTCCCCTCCTCTCTCCATTTCTCTCCTGTCCAACAATGATGACATCATCAACAACAACAATAATAACTACAACAATAAAACAATAAGGGCAACAAAAGGGAATAAATAATTAAATAAATATTTAAAAAGAGAGAACACATTAAAATATATATTAATCAGCACTATGCTATTAGAATACCATAAATATTTACCTAATAACCCACCAGGTGATTTTTCTGTGGAATAAAATCCTGGGGTATGTTGTCAGTGAAATTTTATATCATATTTGTTGAAAATATGCAGTGTAATGGAACTTCTTTTTATTTTGCTCCAAATTGAGTGCTCCCTTCTGTAGCATAGTGATTTTACTGTTCATTGAAATGAGGTGACTCTACAGATTTATGTAACGTTTGAAAAGTATCTGATATGCTACATATCACTAGAAATTTAATAAATAACAAATATTTCCCTTCAAAAAACAGCTAATAGAGATGTGGTTTTTGTTTGTTTTATCTTTTCTTTTTTCCCTTTTGTTGCCCTTGTTGTTTATTATTGTTATTATTATTATTGTTTTTGCTGTCATTGTTGGCTAGGACAGAGAGAAATGGGGAGAGGAGGGGAAGACATGGAGGGGGGAGAGAAAGAGAGATACCTGCAGACCTACTTCACCGCTTGTAAAGCAACCCCCTGCAGGTGGGGAGCTGGGGGCTCAAACTGGGATCCTTATGCTGGTCCTTGCACTTTGGACCATGTGTGCTTCACCCACTGGGCTACTGCCCGGCCCCCAGTTTTTTTTTTTTTTTTACCAGGGCACTGCTAAATTCTGGCTTATGGTGGTGCAGGGGATTGAACATGGGACTTTGGAGCCTCAGACATGAGAATCTCTTTATATAACCATTATGCAATACACCCTCCACCCTCAACTAATAGAGTATTAACATAAAATGAGTGACATTCAGTTATCCTCCCAAGAACAAAGAGAATAAATGTAGGTTCCATTTTGTTTTGAGTATGCATTTTTAGATTTCTTATTTCAAGATAGTAGACTCAGCACACACTATGTCTGGAAAACTGGGGAAACTACTTCTCCCAGGAGACAAGAAATTTTAAAAGGCATAAAAGATCAATCTTCCAAAAATCTATTGTGAGGGAGTTGAAAAAGGAGAGAATGGAAGAAAAGTGAGTACTTGAAGCAATCGTGACTTTGAACGTCTGTTGATAAGAAAACAACATGAATAATCAGTGAAATAACTCATCTGATAGAGTGTAAAACGTGCATACCTGAGACTCCCAGTTCAATCTCCAGTGTTGCTTTATCCGAACGATACTTTGGCTTCTCTCTCATCTGAAACTCTATCTCATAGGGAATAAATTAAATGAATCTGAAAAAGACATATGTCCCTGTGTAACACTTATTACATACTAATCAATAGTAAAATAATAGTAATTGAAAAATATGTAAGTGGGCACACTACAGTTGACTCCCAAGTCAATCAAAGATACAGCCATTTGACAGAAACTATCAAATACATAGAAGAAAACATTGGTAGAACACTTCATGACCTATGCTTCAAAAAGGTCTTCAAGGATTCTAACTCAAAAACAAAAATAAATCAATGGGACTACATCAAACTGAAAAGCTTCTGCACAACAAAGTGCATCACCAAACTAACAGAAAGATGCTTCAGTGTGGGAGATGAACTTTATATAACATGCTTCAAAGAAAGGACTAATAACCGCAATTCATAAAGGGATATTTCGTAATTCAAGAGTAAAAGGAATATCTGAGGGGGCCAGGGTGTAGTGCAGCTGGCTAAGTGCACATGGCACAAAGAGCAAGGACATGTGTAAGGATCCTGGTTCGAGCTCCCTGCTCCTCACCTGCAGGGGAGAGGGTCCCTTTACAAGCGGTGAAGCAGGTCTTCGGGTGTCTATCTTTCTCTCCCCTTCTCTGTCTTTCCCTCCTCTCTCAATTTCTCTCTGTCCTATCCAACAACAGCAACAGCAGTGACAATATTAACAAAAACAAGGGCAACAAAGTGGAAAAAATGGCCTTCAGGAGTGGTGGATTCATAGTGCACCCCCAGCGATTACTCTGGAGGCAAAAAAGAAAAAAAAAAAAGAAAGAATAACTGAAAGAAAAAAAATAACACAAAATGATGAGAATTAGAGTATAATAATGGAGCACATTTTTTGGCTTTTTTTTTTTTAACCAGAGCACTGCTTAGTTTTGGCTTATACTGGTGCTGGGAATTAAATCTGGAACCTTTGATGCCTCAGGCAAGAAAGGCTTTTTGCATACCCATTATGCAAAAAATGGAGCCCATTGTAATTTATTTGATCTTTTTGTTTTGGTTTAGTTTTTTGCCTCCAGGGTTATTGCTGGAGCTAGGTGCCTGTACTACTCTAGTGGTGATTTTTTTCCTTTTTTTTTTCTTTTCTATTTTATTGGATAGGACAGAGAGAAGTTGAGAGGGGAGGGGAGATAGAGAGGGAGAAAGGCAGACACCTGCAGACCTGCTTCACAACTCCTGAAGCACTCCCGTCCCCCCTGTAGGTGGGGAGCAGTAGCTTGAACCTAGTCCTTGTGCATGGTACTGTGTATGCTTAACTAGGTGTGCCACCTCCACCTCTTGCTTACCCCTCATTCTTATTTTTTTAATATTTGTTGATTAATGTGGAAGATAGATAGAGTGTCAACACTGATCTGGTATGTGTGATGCTGGGGACTGAAGTTGGGATCCCACACCAGAAAATCCAGTGTTCTTCTACCTGATGCACTGACTCTTAGGCTATGAGCACTTTTTTTTTCTTGGCACCTGCATGCCTCCACCATACTGAGCATTAATTCTTTTCCTCTTCCTTTTTTTTTTTTTTTGATAGAAGATAACAGACAGAAATGGATGGAGGGAGGGAGGGAGGAGAGAGAGAGAGAGATATGAGAGGATGAGAGATATCCACAACACTGCTCTACTGACTATGAAGTTTCCTCCATGCAGGTGGGGATCATGGGTCTGAACCTAGATACTCACACATGTTAATATGTGTACTCGACTGGATTTGTTACTACTTGGCTCCAAACACATTTTAATATGAGTTCTTATAGTATACCAAACTCTCACCCTAGTATGATCATGAGCACTTAGAAAGTTCACCATCTCCAGCACTTATCTGAGATAGTTGCTGGCGTTTTCTTTTTTTGTTGCTTGTTTTTTCTCTAAGAAGGAAATGGATTCAGGGTGAAGTTGGGGGTTTTAGGTAGGTTGGTAAGATATACTAACCAGTGGTTAAGGGAGGTATTATTCAGTCATTTTAAGTCTAAATATGTGTTGATCATTAAAAAAGAAAAAAAATATATTTTAAGAAGCAACCTGTAGGTATTAGTAGCATGGAATGTGGAGGTGCAAAGCAAGTCCACGTTTTCTCTTTCTAGAAGGAGATAATATGAATATTAACTAAGTTTTTAGAAAAACACGTTTAAATACATGAGTTAAAAATTTAGTGGTAGCAACTAGAGAAGAAAATACCCCAAAATTTTAGGTTTACCAGTAAACCTGAGTAAACAGAAAATTAAGACATAAGATGACAAGAACTTAAAATAATAATTCTAATTTGTGTTAAATGATTAAGCACTGATGAAATAACAAGCAACAAAAATTGCAGTGAAACTATATACTGCAAAGAAAATAAGTTCAATCACTGATACCACATATGCCAGAGTGGTGCTCTAGTCCATTTCTCTGTGTGTCATAAAGCAAAACAAATGATAAAAATAGACAATTACCATTAAGCAAACATGACCATAAAGAATACTGATTTAGTATTTCTAGTGTAGTATGAAATAGAAGGTAATAGGCATTAAACATTAAAGGACAATCTTAACTATTAATTAATGTATCCTAAGAATCAAAATAATATCCCCAAAGAAGATAATTTTTATCACTCCCAATACATACATTTTTTAATTTTAGGAACAGCAGTGATTGGTCCTCCCGGTCCCCCTGGTTTTCCTGGAGAAAGGGGACAGAAAGGTGATGAAGGTCCACCTGGAATTTCCATTCCTGGGTCTCCTGGACTTGATGGACAACCTGGGCCTCCTGGCCTTCCAGGACCTCCTGGGCCTCCAGGCCCTCACATCCCATCCAGTAAGTTATACTTTTCTCCTGTCAAGTTCTGCTGTTTTGTTTTCATTTCTAAGTGAATCTACTGGGAGTTGACATACTTTTTTGTATTTTGGCTATTTAAGAGATTCTATTACTACATCCACCTTTGATTTTTATAAATTTATTTTATATTCAAATTTGCTCCTCAAGTTATTACCTATATTATGTCTTCTGTTTGTCTGTAAGCTATTTTATACCTACAAAGACATGACTGAAAATAGATAGTTCTTTTCTCATGTTTGCCAGTCTTTCATTCTATTTAGTTTTCTGGATAGTTCATAATTCACTTATTTTACTTTGTCTTATTCCAGGTGATAAAATTTGTGAAACAGGCCCTCCAGGTCCTCCAGGATCTCCAGGTGAAAGAGGACTCCAAGGAGAACAAGGAATGAAAGGTTTGAGCATATTCATCTCTTAATTCTTGTAAATCATCAACAGAATCCCCTATATCTTCCATTTACCTCATTACTCACTCTCATGGTCATACCCAGTGTTATCTCATTATCACTAGAGAACCATTCCATAATCCTAATTTTCAGAGCCATACTTCCAGATCATTATTTCTGGCTAACTACCTCAAATAAACTGAGTCCCCTCACTACTTCAGCATCACTGAGACTTACCAACTTTAATTACCACTCAGTCATTTATGTCTTTTATTCCCTCTAAAACTGGCTTAAATTCCATCACCAGTCCTAATCAATTCCAAATGTCAACTTTGACACCTATTCTCACTTCATTGTACTCAACTGGGACAAAATCCTAGCCTTGGTAATTCTGAATTCCCACCTGTTCTGATCATTTATCTCCATCTTTTTTTTATTTAAAATTTATTTGATATTACAGAGATAAATTGAGAGGGGAGAGATAGGAAGGGAGGGAGAGAGAGAAAGAGACACCTGAATCACTGCCTTACCACCTGTGAAGCTTTCTCCCACTGCAAGTGGGGCAAGGGGCTTGAACCTGGGTCTTTAGGCAGGGTAATACAAATAATCAGATGCGCCACTACTCATTCTTTTCCTGTCTCTTCTCTCTTCAGACTATCACTTCTTCCATTTTAAGATTCTGTTTTTTATTCTTCCTATGCAGAGTTTTTGAAGCAACAACAAGGGAATTATGTACAAATTATCTTTTTTTTTATTTTTATTTTTTACCCCATTACTTGCACCTGTGTCTATATAGTCTTTCTTCCGGCTTACTGGTACTCTGCCTCTCTAAAGCCATTTCTTCTACTTGTACAATAGATTCTATCTTCTCTTGTCTCTTCCAAGGACTTCATTCCAGTAATTCTTACCTTTTCTAATCAATTTTGTTTTTCTTCCTTACCGTTCCCAGTGGCATAAGAAACCACCACCCACCCCCTGCTTATTTCAAAAATACCTTGGGAACTGGTGATAGCTCACTTGGTAGATCACACACTTCATCATATAAGAAGATCTAGGAGTACCCATGGGGGGGTTGGAGAGCTTCAATATCAATGAAGTACTGTGACATTTCTCCTCCTTTCTGTCTCTATCTCATTCTCCTCTGTCTCTTCACCTCTATATTAAGAAAGAGTCTGCTAGGAGTGGAGGCATCTTGTAGATGTAGATGCAGAGCCTCAGTGATAACCCTGGTGGGGAAAAAAAAGAGGGAGGGAAGGAAGGAGAAAAGGGAAGAAGAAACTCACTAGGGCTCTCCTTCCCTTGCCAGAAATTGTTATAGTCCTCTTTTCTCCATTTACAGAAAACCTCCTTGGGATTTTGCTTTTTACTCAGTGTTCTCTAGATATTCTGATTTTCTTTTGCCATAAACACAATCCAGGGAGAATATATATATATTCCCTTTTGTTGCCCTTGTTTTTTTTATTATTGTTGTAATTGATGTCATCATTGTTGGATAAGACAGACAGAAATGGAGAGAGGAGGGGAAGACAGAGAGGGGGAGAGAAAGATAGACCTGCAGGCCTGCTTCACCGCTTGTGAAGCTACTTCCCTGCAGGTGGGGAGCCGGGGGCCTGAACCAGGATCCTTAGTGGTTCCTTGCGCTTAGCACCACCTGCGCTTAACCAGCTGTGCTACCACCAGACTCTCAAGAATTCTTCTTTTACCATCGCATATTCAATATTATTCCCCCGTTTTGTCAAAGTCACCAGCAGTCTCTACCCTTCTAATTTGTCAAGTCTCAATACTTTATTTGACTTTTTCCTTTACTTTCTTCTCTTAGTTTTCATTACATTACATAGCTTGTTTTGCTTTGACTCTACAGGTGTGTTTTACTTCTATATATTATGTTATACTATGCATTTTATCTACATTAACTCCAGTATAATAAAAAATAGAACTTTTCTAGAACTCCTGATTTACTTGTGATTCCTATTCAGTACATTCACAGGAATCATACAGTTGAACTCTTGTATCTGAGTTCTTTAGCTCAATATCATAATTAAAATTTGGCCATTTTTTTTACTTATAGCAGTATTTTTATTTCCCTTTTGTATTTCACTCTACAAGTCCATCTCAGTATTCTTTCTAATATTAGTGAATATTTACTCTGCCAATATAATAAAGCTGCTGTGAATATTCATATATGCTTTTATAGCAAATGAGCATGTTTCATTTTTGTTGTTTATATACATAATAATGGAATGGCTGGATTACTGAGTAGGTGTAATTCTTTTTCCCATAGGTATCACCAAACCATTTGCCAAAGTAGCTTTAGCTTCTGTTTCATTAAGAACTTGTTGATGCTAAACCTTTTTTCATATAGTTTATATATTCTTTTGTAGGACACACATATCTCCTAATTTAGCTGGACTTGTAGATACAATTATTTCTACATTGTCCATTCTGTAAATTTTTATTTTACATATGACTTTTCTTGAACAGAAACTACTAATTAAAATAAAATTATTATTGTTATCTTTTATGGCTACTGCTATCTATACCCTATTTTAGAGATTTTTTTTTGGTGGTGCCAGGTAGTGGTGCACCCGGTTAAGTACACATAGTATATATGTATATTTTTCCAGCAGGGTTATTGCCGGGGTTCAGTGTCAGCATTATGTATCCACAGATTCAAGTGGCCATTTTTTTCCTTTTTTTTTCTTTCTCTTTTATTGGACAGGACAGAGAGAAATTGAGTTGAGAGTGGAATAGATATAGAGAAGGAGAGAGAAAGATAGACACCTGCAGATCTGCTTCACCCCTAGTGAAGGGTCCCTCCTGCAGGTAGGGAGCAGAGACTCAAACCTAGATCCTTGCACATGGTCCTATGTATGCTAAACACGGTGTGCCACTGACTGGTCTCCCATCTGTCAAATTTCATCTCAGACCTATCTGCAATGAGTGTTCTTATATAGTTTGACTCATCCAGATGGCTCAGTACCATGTACAAAATACCATCATTTTTCTGCAAGTAGTTGCTTCAGTACATTTATTATAAGTATTGTGACATATATGTGTTGAATATAAGTCTGTCTCTGATTTGTTTACCTTCTTTTATTGTTCTATTCATTTCTAATCTGACACCAATGCCTGACTTTTTAAATTATTGCTTCTGTACTTGGCTTACCTTGGATTTCCACATGCCTTTTAAATTAGCAGTTCAACTTTTAATTCTGCAATGCTGTATGGCCCACGTCTTGTTTCTTTTGTCTTCTATATCTGGTGGTAGTCATTCAGTCTGGTGGCTTTGAATATCAACTGATTGACATTGAGTTCCAGAGTTTTTCTCTTGATCATTTTACCCAGCATTCTGCTTACCAATATGTACTTAGCATCACTGTCAAATCTAATGAAATCCTCACTGCTATCCACTAACCCCCAATTTTTTCACTCATGATTTCCTCTACTTACTTGATAGCATGCTACTGTAGCTCTCTTGTAACTTGGGCTAAAAATTCTTAGAAGTCACCAATATTATTTCATGTTGCATACATGATATATGGAAAAATCCCATTGAATTCACTTTCAGATATGTCTCTAGAGAGGTGAGGTTCCAGGACACATTGGTGAGGTCATCTGCCTAGGGAAGTCAGGATGGAATCACAGTAGCATCTGGTACTTTCTAGCTGAAAGGCAGTAAGATATAAAGGGTACAAGATGTTTAATATACAGGGACCAAAGAATAGAAATAGAGTAAATGAAAATAGGGACCCTAGGATAGAAAGGAGCTGGGATGTTTACTTTATAAGGATTCCAGGACTTTAATAATCTTTGCTTGAGCTTGATAGGTTACATGGACATGGACTAGAAATACTGTCTGGAAGAATGGTGTCAGAATGGGTAACAAAACTTGACAGCTGAATTAGTGCAGAGTGGCCCCCAAACTACAAAAAAATATATATAAATACAATTAACTGTTTAAGCCGATATGACGTGGGGCCCATGTATATTCATATTTATCACAAGAGCCATTTAGCCTCTATGTCTCTGTCAGTATGAACATTCTAGGTTGCACATATTAGAGGACCAGTCCTCCTCTAGTGGCAGAGTAGGATGATCCAGCCTCCCTCCAAAGAGTGGGGCAGTCTTTACCATTACTAGTTTCTAGTGAGAATAATGTCCTGAAGATGCCCACATAGTGTTAATGAAGATATTACTGATGGAAATGACCAGTGGTGATAAAAAGAGGAATCCATTAGAGGTCTAATCCCATTGTGTTTAGAACCCTATCTTTAAAAAACTATGCATATACCTTCAAGTAAATTTTGTTTTACTGTGATTTTATCTAGGTGACAAAGGTGACACATGCTTCAACTGTATTGGAACTGGTATCTCAGGGCCTCCAGGTCAGCCTGGATTGCCAGGTCTTCCAGGGACTCCAGGTAAAACAGTCTGTCTTTGAACAAACTTTTAAAATACCTTTTGGCAAGATTTTCCTGAGTTCATAATTTTAGAATGATGCTATTTTATCATATTATTAATATAATTAGACATCTATATCTATAAATAGTTCAGTATGAAAGTCCTCTATCTTATGAAATAAATTGTTCATATGTTTTATAATACCTGAAGCTACCAACAGTTTCTTTTTCTTTGCCTTAAGTTAGTAACTTTATTTTTTTTTTAATATTTAAAAACATATATTTGATTTTGTGGGCTGGGTGGTTGTAAACCCAGATAAGTTTGTAACTTTATTGATTTCTTTTATTTTTTTATGTATAAAAATGAAACACTGACAAAACCATAGGATAAGAGGGGTTCGACTCCACACAATTCCCACCATCAAAACTCCATATCCCATCCCCTCCCTTGATAGCTTTCCTATTCTTTAACCCTCTGAGAGTATGGACCCAAGGTCATTGTGGGATGCAGAAGGTGGAAGGTCCAGCTTTCTGTAATTGCTTCCCCACTGAACATGGGCATTGACGGGTCGATCCATACTTCCAGCCTGCTTCTCTCTATCCCTAGTGGGGTGGCGTTCTGGAGAATCGGAGCTCCAGAACACATTGGTGGGGTTGTCTGTCCAAGGAAGTCTGGTTGGCATTATGCTAGCATCTGGAACCTGGTGGCTGAAAAGAGAGCTACTAGCTATCTACAAAAGGGAGATCCCCCCCCCCAACTCTTCATCTGCACTATTCCAGCCTTTAGGTTCATGATTAATCAACCATTTGTTTGATTTTGTATGTTAACTCTCTTTTCAGCAACCAACATTTTTCTGTTGAAATGCTTTAATAACATATTCCAGGAAAAGTATCTTCCTTATTTTTCATATGGTGAGGAAAATTACTTATACAGTATCAGAATTCTTTATTCTGAAGAACTGATGTGGTGGTAATTTGTAATGGTTGGCCCTGAATATAGTTTCCAGTGAAAGAATTTCTAGTCATTAGAAACAACTTCTTATTAAGGAATGGTGTTTCTAGTGGAATTTGGTAACCAGTGCCAATAGTTTCTCTCTATATATGAAATTCCTCCCAATTTTTCCTATAAAATCATATTTAATATCTATCAAACAACTCATCTGCTCAGCTGCCTGTTTGGATATTCCAATGTTATATTCTCTTGTGACTGTGTCAGTTGGTGCTGATATTAGACACTAGAACTCTTACCATATTGTGTAATGCATCTACTGAAAAATCAATTCACATAAAGACTGGGAATAAATTTTATCAAGTCTTACTGCTGCCACTGGGAGTTGACAATCTAGCCTTCTACCTCCAGTCTAGTGATGCCCAAACTTGAGAGTGTACCAGAATTACTTAGAAAGCTTGTTAAGACTCAGATTCCCACGTTAAGTGAGATAATTCAGAAAGAGAAGGATTACTATGGGGTGGTCTCGCTCGTAGACAGAAGTTGAAAAATACTGCCATGACACTACCCTTCCTTCCTGGAGCAGACAACCTCACTGATGAGTCCTAGATCCCCACCTCCCCAGAGTCATACTCCACTAGGGAAAGATAGAGACAGGCTTGGGGTATGGATTGACCTGTCAACACCCATGTCCAGCGGAAAAGCAATTACAGAAGCCAGACTTCCGACCCTCTGCGCCCCATAGAGATCTTTGTTCCATACTCCTAGCGGGATAAAGAATGGAGAAGATGTCAGTGGAGGGGAAAGTGTATAGCTCCCTAGTGGTAGAAGTTGTGTGAATTGTATCCCTCTTATCCCACAATCTTTTTCATCAGTATTAAATCGCTAATAATAAAAAGAGAAGCTGAAAAATAAGAAAACACAAAGCAGAACATGGACTGGGTTTGGTGTATTTCACCAAAGTAAAAGACTCTGGGATGAATGGTGAGAGGGTTCAGGTCCTGGAACATAATGGCAGAGGAGGACCTAGAGGGGGGTTGAATGTGGAAAACTGAGAAATGTCACAAAGGTACAAACTACTGTATTTTACTGTTGTCTGTACTCCATTAATGCCCCCAATAAAGAAAATAATAATAAATAAAAATTTCAGATTCCTGGGCCTCACTTGGGAAATATATGGTTTAGTAAATCTAGGGTAAGAGCCTTAGAATTAACATTTCTAACCAATACTGGGATAATACTGATGCAGATTATCTATAATCCCATTTAGAGAATCAATGTTTTAATTGTATTTCCTCTAGTTTTTGACCACCTAAGTGTATACTCTTGAGCCAAATTTTAGGATAGTGACAAAGTAAATGAAGGGATGCTAGTTGTAGAAAAAAAAATACTGAAGTCAGAACAAAGAATGATATGTAGACTTTGTCCTTTGACCTTTTTTACTCCTTCCATTAGCAGTAGAATCTGTTCATAGCACTTGGTAATTGAGAGTTGTAAGAGCCTTTGTAGTTGTAAATGACTTAAAGATATGATGTTGTGTGTAGGGAAAATATCCGATTTGCCTTAAAAGGAAGTGTCCTCATTTTGAGAGGATCAATAAGAGAAGTAAAGTGACTCGTTAAATGGAATTTAATAGACTTCTTATTTTGAAATTTCCTGACTTTCTAAGATTTATTTATGTTTGTCTTCAAGAATTCAAGCTCAGAGCTCACACTGTATTGTGTGTATGTGTGTGTTTTAGGATCTGTTGGTTTCCCTGGCCAGAAAGGTGAAAAAGGACAAGTCGGTGCAACTGGTCCCAGGGGCTTACCAGTAAGATTTTGTTTTCCTTTGGGTTTTGTGGAGTCACAAACTTTCTTATACATGATTTCACTGTGCTGGGCCACTTTGCAATTCATATAGAGAGACAGACATACAGAGAAACACAATAGCAGTGGAGATTTCTCTGTTGTCATAGCTTCTTCCATGTGGAGCTAGGACTTGCACCTAACTTGCACACGTGACAGTGGTGGTGTTTTACTGTGAGATATCTTACCAGCACAACAACAAATATTGAGTCTATCACAGAATGTAAGTAGAAGGAAGCCACTTACAGTTTGATCTGCATTTGTTTCTCTCTCTCTCTCTCTACACACACACACACACACACACACACACAGAGTTAAATTATTATTTATCTGACTCTCCATAACTCAATGTACATTGCTTTGGACACAAAATTCTATTTCTTTTAATTTTTTAATTGTTATTTATAAAAAGGAAACACTGACAAAACCATAGGATAAGAGGGGTAGAACTCCACACAATTCCCACCGCCAGAACTCTGTATCCCATCCTCTCCCCTGATAGCTTTCCTGTTCTTTATCCCTCTGGGAATATGGTTCATTATGGGTTGCATAAGGTGGAAGGTCTGGCTTCTGTAGTTGCATTGGCAGGTTGACCCATACTCCCAATCTGTCTCTCTTGTTCCCTAGTGGGGTGGGGTTCTGGGAAAATGGGGCTCCAGGACACATTGATGGGGTCATCTACCCAGGGAAGTCTGGTTGGCATCATGGTAGCATCTGGAACCTGGTGGCTGAAAAAAATAGTTAACATATAGAGCCAAACAAATTGTTGACTAATCATGAACCTAAGGCTGGAATAGTTCGTAAGATGAGTTGAGGGTTCTCCATTTTGTAGATAGTTAGTAGTCCTATTTTAGTTATATTCCAAAGAGCCCATGACTATACTAGGTTTTTTTTCCTTAGCCTGACATCTGATATACATGTGGATCCAAGTTATTGTCTAGGGAGATGATGTCATGGTTAGAAAAAGGACCAGAAAGCTGGATCAGGGAAGAGAGTAGCTCCCAAATATGGGAAAGGTATCTAAGTATTGTTGACTGTAAACCCCATCCATTTGATATGATTTGGGGTCCATATTCAGCTTAGGAGCCTATGTGACTTTTGCATCCCTGTAGATCTGAACTCACATTCTGTGGTCATGAGTAGGAAGCAACATTCCCAGCTACCCCAACTTTAGGACCCATCTTCCTCAGGTGTAGCATAGAATATCTTGTCCAGCCTCCCTTTGGAGGATGGAATATTCTCTACTATTGTTGATCCAAGTTGAGGGCAAGGTCCTATGGCGGCCAACAAATGGGTCTATTTTGTTGTTCCTGATAGAGATGACCAGTACCAATGGAGAGAGGGATCTATTCGAGGTCTAGGCCCCTGTTTGGGAATCTCAGGTCTCCCCAACTAGCATCCCAGCTGATAGGGTGGTCTGATAGTGACTAAAGAGTCATTGTCAAGGTATGCCAGTCTCTAGATCTTAACATGCCATACATCAGACAAGACACTAATAAACAAAATATACAAAGAGCTCAGCAAACATAGCAATAAAAAAAGAAAATGACCCCATCCAAAAATGGGCAGAGGATATGAACAAGACATTCACTTCAGAGGAGATCCAAAAGGCTAACAAACACATGCAAAATTGCTCTGGGTCACTGATTGTCAGAGAAATGCAAATAAAGACAACACTGAGATACGACCTAACCCCTGTGAGAATGGCATACATTAAAAAGGACAGCAGCAACAAGTGCTGGAGAGGTTGTAGGGACAAAGGAACCCTTCTGCACTGCTGGTGGGAATGTAAATTGGTCCAAACTCTGTGGAGAGCAGGTCTGGAGAACTTTCACTAGGCTAGACATGTACCTTCCATATGACACAGTAATTCCTCGCTGAGGAATATACTCCAAGGACTCCATAATGCCCAGCCAAAAAGGTATGTGTACACCTATGTTCATAGCAGGACAGTTCATAATAGCATAATGCTATTCCAGGGATTGATATGATAAACTGGAAAAAGTATTAGGACAAATTAACTTTATTTCTTTTTATTTTTTCTCTTAGGGCATACCTGGAACCCCAGGTGCCCCTGGCTTTCCTGGATCTAAGGGTGAACCTGGTGACATCCTAACTTTTCCAGGAATGAAGGGTGACAAAGGAGAATTGGGTTCCCCTGGAGCTCCAGGTCTTCCTGGTTTACCTGGAACCCCTGGACAGGATGGACTGCCAGGCCTTCCTGGCCCCAAAGGAGAACCTGTGAGTTTTATGTTCTTGATTTTATGATGTCAAGTTGTTACTCATGGATATTTCCTAAGATCAATCTTCTGTTGAGATATAAACTCGATCATACTTCAGAATAGAATGATATATAAATATGGCTTATTGTTCTTTGTTACCTATATTTTCTTGATTAGCTTTCATGTCTTGGATCTAAATGAATTCCTTGTACATTTGTTAATGCTGCAGAGCTATCTCCCAGACTCATTTTTTAAATTTCTTTATTGGGGAATTAATGTTTTACATTCAACAGTAAATAACAATAGTTTGTACATGCATAACTTTTCCCAGTTTTCCATATAACAATACAACCCCCACTAGGTCCTCTGTCATTCTTCTTGGGTCCAATATGCCAATTCCAGTTCAGATTCTGCTTGTGTTTTCTTTTTTGACCTTGTTCTTCAAGTTCTGCCTGAGAGTGAGATCATCCCATATTCATCCTTCTGTTTCTGACTTATTTCACTGAACATGAATTTTTCAAGGTCCATCCAAGATTGGCTGAAAACAGTGAAGTCACAATTTTTTATAGCTGAATAGTATTCATATATATACCACAACTTGCTCAGCCACTCATCTGTTGTTGGACACCTGGGTTGCTTCCAGGTTTTGGCTATTACAAATTGTGCTGCCAAGAACATATGTGAACACAGATCTTTTTGGATGGGTGTGTTGGGTTACTTAGGATATATCCCCTGGAGAGGAATTGCAGGATCATAGGGTAGGTCCATTTCTAGCCTTCTGAGAGTTCTCTAGACTGTTCTCCACAGAGGTTGGACCAACTGACATTCCCACCAGCAATGTTCTGATGTATGGCCTATTTATGGTGGTCTGACTGACTGTTTATAGGAGACCTTTCAGAACTTCTTTCAGGGAAGGCTTGGTGATAGTTGATTCCTTTATCTGTTGCTTGTTTGAGAATGTTTTTATGCCTCTATCTAGTCTGAATGACAGTCTAGCAGAATACAGTATTCTTGGTTGAAAGCCTTTCTCATTGAGTACTCCATAGATATCTTGCCATTCTCTTCTGACCTGTAGTGTTTGTATGGAGAAGTCTGCTGCTAATCTTATGGGTTTTCCTCTGTAGGTGACTCTGTTTTTCTCTTGCAGCCTTCAGGATCCTTTCTTTATCCTTATTCCTTTCCATTCTAAATATGATGTGTCTTGGTGTCTTTAAGTCTGGGTTAATTCTGTTTGGGACCCTCTGGGCTTCTTGAATCTTTATGTCTTTTATGTCTTTGATGTTGTGTAAACTAGACTAGAGAAGTTTTCAGCTATTATGGCCTGAAGAATGCTTTCTTCCTCTCCCTCTCTTTCTTCCTCTGGTAAGCCAATAATGCGTATATTGTTTCTTTTGAACTCATCCCATAGGTCTCTGTTGTTGTTTTCAGTATCTCTTAATCTCTTTTTGAGATCTCTTACTTCTTGATAATTCTGTCTTCAGCCTCATTGATTCTATTCTCTCTTCCCTCTACTGTTTCCTGGAGTTCATCTATTTTGTTACTCTGTTCTGATACTATTTTAGCTTATTCAGCTAGTTGTGTTCTTAGCTCAGCCATTTCAGCTCTCAGCTCTCTAATAACCTTGAGATAATTAGTGTTTTCTTCTAGAGTTTATTTGTTGTTTCTGTATTTCTGATGACAATTCTTTCAAACTCTTTTCTCACTCCTGTGCTAGTGAGTAAAGCTAGTGTTTCCTTAGCTAGTGTTTGGATGTTGACCTCATTATTTTGTGCTTCACCCTTTGGGGGCTTTTAGCTTGACTCTTGTCCTGGTTCATTTCTCCAATATTTATTCTTGTTGGTTTAACCATTTTATATATTATGTTATGAGTTCCCTCTCTCAGTACTTTTCAAATTACTGATCACTATTGCCTGAATTGACTTGTGTCTAAGTAAGGTAATTAAAGGGTTCACAGTTGTGGAAGTTAACAGTTGTTTCAATAATATTTTAATCCCTGATTTGGAGCTCAGTGGCTGTTAAATCCTCTTTTGTGCCTTTTCTTCCCTGTAGGCTATGGGAGCCTGAGGGCTTTTAAACTAGAAGTTGGCTTCTTTGCTTAATCACTGACTCTTGACCAAGAAATAAAGCAGGGTGTGGCAGAGATAATCCAGCGGTTATGCAAAGAGACTTTCACAGCTCCCTCCCCCCCCCCCAGCCACCCAGGTATAGGTCTTCTCCTGAGTTTCCTGGTTAGTTCTCTGTCCCCTGGTGTCACCCCAGGGCCTCCCTGCTGCTGCTCCAGATTCTGAGGGCAGTAGCAATGGAGACTCACAGTTGCACTTGGTGAGTCTCAGGGGAATCCTCTCCTCCCTTCAGCTGTCCCATTGTTACTGGAACAGACTGGAGGTGGTGTCTAAACTCATAAACTGCCAGACTGTTACCAGCCACTTAATCTCTCCCTAGGCTCCTTGCTGACCACTAGCCACACCTGTTTGCACTCACCACTGATTTGGTAGGTTCCTGAAGTCATTCTAGTCCTGTCTTGTTTCCGTCCCAGGTGGTCTCTTTTGGTATTCCTAGTTGATCTGGGAGAGGAGAGGCGAGAAACAAATCTGCTGCTGCTCGTAGCCCTGCCTCCGGAGGTCTTCTCCCCAGACCCATGTTTTTATTTTAGAGAGAGATACCAAGGCACTCTTTCCACTATACATGGATCCCCACCCATTATTTTGTCTTTGGCACTGTCTTGAGTTGTCTCATGTGGTGTTGGGCATAGAGCCCAGATCCTCACAGACAGCAGGCTTGTTTTTCTTTTTTATCTGCTGAGTTTCTCCTTGCGCCCTCTTTGCCACTTTTCTCAGTTGATTTATAAATTCTTCAATATTATTATATTATGTAAATTGACTATGCATAGGTATATAGGAAATTAAGGTGATTATTAGTTGATGTGAAATTCTCCTTCTCAAATGTCCTTTCCTCATTTAAAGTAAAAGCACACACCTGAGTTAGTATTTTGTGAATATAAAGCTTAGATATTAATGTTGGTAGATGACTGAGTAAACTAAGCCAGAGGGCCTTTAGAGTAAACTTAAATGGACAGAGCTGTTGGGCTGGGGAGATAGCATAATGATTAGGTTTTGCAGAAAGACTTTCATGCCTGCGGTTCTTAGATCCCAGTTTCACTCCCCAGCAGCACCATAAAGCCAGAGCTGAGCAGTGCTTTTGCATGTCTGTCTGTCTGTCTACATATCATCTTTCTCTCTGTAGCTCTCTCATTGAAATAAAATAAATACAATATTCAAAAGGAACTGTTTATTACTGATTTATTTCTTTAGTAATACCAACAGGCAAATAGCTGTTCCATATTTATGTTTCTCTGTTAACCTTTTCCTTTTTTAGGGTGGACTTGCTTTTAAGGGTGAAAGAGGTCCTCCTGGGAGCCCAGGTTTGCCAGGTCTTCCAGGAGATAGGGGGCCTATGGGGCCTCATGGTTTTGGCCCTCCAGGCCCAATAGGTGAAAAAGGCAGCCAAGGTATGGCAGGAAATCCAGGCCAGCCAGGAATACCAGGTGAGTTTATTGCAGTTGCTCTGTTTTTAATTTGATGTTTTTAAAAAGCAGGAATTTTCTTCCACACTTCCTTTCATGAGATGTGAAATTTGGGGACATTTATAGAAATAGATTAATTAATCAGAATTTCCTGGCTATTAATATTTGCATTTTCCGGGGGGGAATGGTGTCTTTTTCTTTTTTTTAAATATCTTTATTGGGGGATTAGTGTTTTACATTCGACATTAAATACAATAGTTTGTATATGCATAACATCTCTCAGTTTTCCACATATCAATACAACTCCCACTAGGTGCTCTGTCATCCTTACTTTGAGATCTCTTACTTTTTTTTCTTGTTGTCTCTAATTCATCCTCAATCTTGCTAATTCTGTCTTTAGCCTCATTTATTTCATTCTCTCTCCCCTGTACTGTTTTCTGTAGTTTATCTATTTTGTTACTCTATTCTGATACTGTTTTAGCTTGTTCATCTAGTTGTGTTCTTAACTCAGCCATTTCAGCTTTCAGCTCTCTAATAACCTTGAGATAGTGTTTTCTTCCAGAGTCTCATTTGTTGTTAGTGCATTTCTGATGACAATTCTTTCAAACTCTTTACTCACTTCTGTGACTATTTCCTTAACTAGTGTTTGGATATTGACCTCATT
Source organism: Erinaceus europaeus (assembly GCF_950295315.1). Classification (NCBI taxonomy): domain Eukaryota; kingdom Metazoa; phylum Chordata; class Mammalia; order Eulipotyphla; family Erinaceidae; genus Erinaceus; species Erinaceus europaeus. The sequence goes on along the minus strand of NC_080185.1, from coordinate 54,571,516 downwards.
ATTTTTTGCTTCAACCTTTTGGGAGCTTTTAGCTGGACTCTTGTCCTGGTTGATTTCTCCAATATTTCTTCTTGTTGGTTTACCCATTCTCTATAGTACGTTATGAAGTCTCTCTCTCTCAGTACTTTTCAAATTACTGATCACTTTTACCTGAATTGACTTGTGTGTAAGCAAGGGAAAGAGTTACAGTTGTGAAAATTAACAGTTGTTTCAATATTATTTTAATCCTTGAGTTGCAGCACAGTGGCTGTTAAAGCCTCTTTTGTTCTTGTTCTTTTTCTCTGTAGGCTATGGGAGCTTCAGGGCTTTTAAACTATAAGTAGGCTTCTTAGCTTAATCCCTCAGTCCTGACCTAGAGATAAAGCAGGGTGGGGGAGAGATAGCACAGTGGTTATGTAAAGAGACTATCACACCCCAAGTATCCAAAGCTCTGGGCTCAATTCAGCTTCTCTGCCAAGCTGGGCAGCACTACTGGGCCCTGTGAGTTTCTAAACAAGTCCCATTTATAGCCTGTAGGCTCTGAAGCAATTATTCATCAAGTTTTCATCAGGAGAACAATGTGGAAAGGCTCCCACTATACAGCCCCACTGCTAGGCCACAGAGGTGTAGCTCTTCTCTTGAGTTTTCTGGTCAGTTCTCTGTTCCCAGGTGTCAGCACAGGGCCTCCCCCCTGCTGCTCCAGCCTCTGAGGTTAGTAGCAATAGAGACTCACAGTTGCATTTGGTGAGTCTTCTCCTCCCTTCAGCCGTCTTTTTGTTGGTAAAGCAGACTGGAGGTCGTGCCTCAACTGGTAAACTTTGGGCTATTACCAGCTGCTCAATCTCTCCTTGGGCTCCTCTCTGTCTGCGAGCCACAAGTATTTGCACTCACCGTTGATTTAGTGGGTTGCTGAAAGCATTCTAGTCCTGCCATTTTTTGGTCCCAGGTGATCTCCCAAAATGGTGTCTTTGTCAAAAGGGTTCTTTTTAAATTTTTCTGTTTTCATTGTTGCTATTGTTTTTAAAGTACATGACACATAGAACAAAGTTTTACTAGCTATAATGAAAATATTCTTTCTCCAACACACGTTAAGAAAACTGAACTTTATTAACTACTGAGAAACCCTCCTCCACATACACTTTTATTGCTTTCTGAGTCATAATTCCCTTCCATTTCTCCATAGATGCCTAATATCTCAATGTTTGCATAATTTCTTTCTATTCAGTCTCTAGGATTGTAACCTTGGTAAGCATCTATAAACAAAGTACTTATTTATCACATAGATAAATTCATCTAGTACAATTTACCTAGATAACTCTTATCTTTATTTTATCACCTAGTATGCATCCATAAACAAAGTAATTGAATTATTTTTGAACTTCTTATAATGGATTCACGAAGTAAGTACTTTGGCATCTTTTTCTTTAATTAAAAAAAAATATTTTATTTATTTTCCCTTTTGTTGCCCTTATTGTTTTTTATTGTTGTTGTTATTGATGTCGTCGTTGTTAGATAGGACAGAGAGAAATGGAGAGAGGAGGGGAAGGCAGAGAGGAGGAGAGGAAGACAGACACCTGCAGACTTGCTTCACCTCCTGTGAAGCGACTCCCCTGCAGGTGGGGAGTCAGGATCCTTATGCCGGTCCTTAGGCTTTGTGCCACGTGCACTTAACCAGCTGTGCTACCGACTGACTCCCACTCTTTGGCATCTTTATTATAGTTGTAGCACATTCATTTCTAAAGCTATCTAGCACCCCAGTGCGTGTGTTTGTTTCTGAGTATTGCAGTTGGTTTAATCATTCTATTGATAACAGACAATTAGATTGCAATAATCTCTTATTTGTCTGAGGTTACACTTTCTGTAGTTTCTATTTGTCCATGGTCAATCACAGTTTGGAAATAGTACCTACAAAATATATATGTATTTTGAGAGAAAATCCATATTCACATGATTTTATTGTAGTATTATTTGTAATTGAATTCTTTGTGTTACTCTCTTATTGTACTTAGCTTATAAATTAAACTTTACCAAAGATATACATGTATAGTCTGAAGGATAGCATATATATAGGTTTCTGTACTACTCTTCATTTCAGACATCCACCTAGGATCTTAGAAAACACTCCCTGCAATGAGGGGTGTGGGCTATTGCATAGTGTAATGTTTCTATGCACATTGTTATGTATACATCTGGTATACATCTGCACAGACTTCTCTGGAGCAAAGATAAAGAAATTATGGCCCAGGGGCCACATCTGCTCTGCTATCTGTTGGTATAAATGAAAGTTATATTTGGACACATCTACAGTATTCTCTATGGCTGTGGTTGTTTTACTCATGTACAATAGCCATGTCTAGTAGTTACTACAAAAACTGTATGAACTATAGAGCCTAAAGCATTTACTGCCTTGTTTGCAGAAAAACTTTCCAGTGTTTAGGCCAGCATATATATTTAACACTGTCATTTTGTAGCATAAAATAAATGTATCCTATGTCCAGAACACTTGTGCCAATGTATGTACCCCACCAGCAGCAGTACTGGAAAATTCTTATTGCTGCATTCTCATAGACTTTCATAGATTTTTTCCATTTTATTGAGTGTGCTGTATTTCATGTTTTTTTTATTTCTCTGTGTTAATGTTTAGCACATTTTCATGTGGATATTGGCAATTTAAATTTCCTTTTGTGAAATATTTTTTCAGGGTCTTTGATTGTTTTCCCATTGAATTGCACCTTTTTATTACTGCTTTAAATTACATATATTTAAGAGGTCAGGTTGTGTCATACCTGGTAGAGCATACATGTTACCATGCATGTGGACCCACGTTCAAGCCCCTAAGCCACACATGCAGAGGGGAAGCTTCATGAGCAGTGGGATAGTGCTACAGTTTTCTTTCCTTTTCTCTCTCTCTCTCTCTTCTTCCCCCCTTTTTTCTTTTTCTCTATCTTTGTCTTTACCCTCTATAAAAACTAATGGCCACCAGAAGTGGTGAAATCTGTCATGCAGGCATAGAGCCCTAGCAGTAATCATAGGCACAAAATAAAATTAAAATTAAACAAAATACATATAATTGGTGAGCTAGTACTTTGTGAGTTGTTTTGTAAAAGTTTCATTCACTCTGGCTTGCTATTTGATTATCAGTATTACCATATAGAGCATTTATTTGGCATTAGACAATATTTTCAATATAGTCACATTTGTCATTATTTTTCCCCATGGTTAGAGATTTTATGAAAGATTTAATAAATTCTTCATTGGTAGTCAGATGGTCGTGCAGCAGGTTAAGTGCACGTGGCGCAAAGCACAAGGATCAGCATAAGGATCCTGGTTCGAGCCCCTGGCTCCCTACTTGCAGGGGGTCGCTTCATAGTCGGTGAAGCAGATCTACAGCTGTCTATCTTTCTCTCCCCCTCTCTGTCTTCCCCTCCTCTATCCATTTCTCTCTATCCTATCTAAAAGCTACGACATCAATAACAACAAAAATAATAACTACAACAACAATAAAAAACAAGGTCAATAAAAGGGAAAATAAATAAATATATATATAAAGAAAATTTCATTGTTCTGTTTCGGGGAGAAGGGGGGCCAACGATCATTTCCCCAACATTTAACAAGTTTATTACACATTTTCTCAACAAATAATTGAGGAAAGAACATGATTTTCAGGAATTTTTTTTTTCAGGAAAATTGAGAACATTCACATATTAGACATGATGGTGGGAGAAAGACACAGAGAGGGAGGAAGAGAGAGAAGTTGAGTTACGACTTACATGATGATCTGAACAAGAAAAAAAAAGAAAACTAGCTCTTTATTTTATTTTTATTTATAGAATGGAAACACTGACAAGACCATAGGATAAAAGGGGTACAATTCCCACCACCAGAGCTCCGTATCCCGTCCTCTACCCTGATAGCTATCCTATTCTTTGACCCTCTGGGAGAATGGACCCAGGGTCATTATGGGGTACAAAAGGTGAAAGGTCTGGCTTCTGTAATTGCTTCCCCACTGAACATGGCTTTTAACACCCAAACCTTGCTTCCACCTTTCCATACCACACCTATCACCACTCCCATTTTCTGGGTGGTACCTTCCAGGTATCTCCTGTCCCTCAACAGTTCTGAGTAAGTCATTTCCATTCATGAGAAGAATGTGTAGTTGAGTTTTGAACGCATAAAATTTTTAAGGAACTGTTGAGGGACACCACAAGGCACAGGGGCTCCAGGGGAGCAGGGCCACTGTTTTCACTGGGTTTGCACACATGGAGCTGGGATGCACACTGGTAAAGGGTTTATTCACTGTACTCTGTGAAGTGGGAGGAATTTGTTTCATTGGGCCAATGAAAAGTAGTTCCTGGGGTGACATAAGAAGGGTATAAGAGCAGGAGGCTTGGTCCGAGAAGGGTCTTTTGTATTAGCTCCAATGACCCTAGGTAACCTGTCCCCAAGCTTTAACTCTAATTTTGCTTTTGCACATAACTTGTTTCAGACTCAAATAAAAGGCATATTTAGAAAATTGCACATCTGCCATTTGTGTTCTCTTAAAATTCTTTTCGAAGGGAATCTTATCTCTTTAAAACCCTTCTTTAGAACCATTAACCAAAAAAGTTATATATATATAGTTTTATATATAAAACTATATATATATAACTATATATAATATTTATAACTATATAAATATAGTTTTATTTACTGCAGTTTGATTTTCAGGCTCTTCTTATTTACATTAAAATGTTTTGTTTTTTTTTTAATATAAAGATGCCAGCTTCAATCTTGGAAACTCTTAAAGTGGTCATCTGCTTTTTCCTTTAGAAATTTTATCTTTCTGTTGGCATCATCCTTGAATAGGTAAAATAGGATGGTGTTTCTTGTGGATTTTTGCTAGTTGATATATCCAAGGATTGGAGACATATATTTAATTTTTAATAAAAAATTCTATAGTCAATGAATGGCATTCAGAGAACCTTAACCAGATGCCAGGACCCTGAGATCTGAAGTGGCCCAGGGTTGAGAGAAAATAACTTCAGTCATTTCATAGTTTGTCTGAAGAGTCTAGAGAGACAGCACCTAGACACCTTGAGATGGAATATCAGTTGTGTCAGTGATCAGAACTCCAGGCACAATATTTATTGATAAAATCACATCAAAAGGAATAGGAAGATAAAAGATGCTTTTAGGTAAAAACACAATTCAAGAGCAATGGTCAAAACACAAATTACTTTCAGGTTGTGGGAGACCTCAAGAATGTGTTAAACCTTGATTACAATAGCCTTTGAATGTGCAGTTCTCTAATGCCTCAAGAAATATTCTGTTCACTTATTATGCAAAAACCCTAAATCCTTCAGGGAAGTAACCTGAAGTCAAGAGTTAAAGAGATGGATTTTGCATATCAAGGCTTGTGGGCTACCAATTCCAACTCTGAATTTCTTCAGACCTCAGCCTTAAGGGGGAGGGAGTTGTAAAGCCTGGAGCTGAGCTTTACTTACTTAAGGGCATCTGTTAACAATCAACCAGCCAAGTTTTGTAAACATGGAGGCTTTAGGTAAAACTCAATAGAATTTCTAACAACAAATATCAAAACATCTGGGATCAAAAAACTTCTTCAACACTATTGATTCCCTCTTTTTCTTAGGTCCCAAAGGTGATCCAGGTCAGACCATAACCCAACCTGGACAGCCTGGCCTCCCAGGAAACCCAGGCCGAGATGGTGAAGTAGGTCTTCCAGGTATATAAGGAATTTAACCACATCTTTATTTTTATTTTTTAGTGATTTAATAATGATTGATATGATTGTGGGATAGGGTGGGTACAATTCCATGCAATCCCCACCACCAGAGTTCCATATCCCATCCCCTCCATTGGAAGGTTCCCTATTTATCCCTCTAGGAGTATGGACCAAAGATCTTTATGGAGTGCAGAAGGTGGGAGGTCTGGCTTCTGTAATTGGTTCTCCACTGGACATGGGCATTGACAGGTCGATCCATACCCCCAGCCTGTTTTTGTCTTTCCCTAGTGTGGTAGGGATCTGGGGAGGTGGGGTTCCAGGAAACAATGATGAGGTCATCTGCCCAGGGAAGTCAGGTTGGTGTCATGGTAACATCTGCAACTTGGTAGCTGAAAAGCATTAAGATATAAAGCAGAACAAGTTGTTTAAAAATCAGGAACCTAAAAGTAAGAATATAGCAAATGAGATTTGGAGTTTTCATTTTGGAACAAGGTAGGCAATCTGTTTAGATATATTCCAGGGGGCTCATGATTTTACTGATTTTTGCCTGAGCCCAACAGATAACATGCAGGTGGGCTAGGAGTATTGTGTTGGAAGATGGCATCAGAGTTGAGGATAGTACTAGAAAGATGGATCAGGACAGAGAGTAGCTCCCAAATGTGGGGAAAGTATATAAATACTGCTAACTATAAACCCCATCTATTTGACTTGAGGGCCATGTCTATTCATATTTAGCACAGGAGCCTGTGTAACCTCTGCATCCTGGTTGGTCTGAGCTCATACTCCATGGTCATAGCTAGGAACATTCTAGGCTGTACTCATTTCAGGATAAGTCTGCCTGGAGTGGCAGAATATGTTGACCCAGCCTACCTTCAGAGAGTGGGGCAATTTCTACCATTGTTCTTCTACACTGAGGGCAATGTCCTGCAGAGACCTACAAGAGAGTGTATGATGTTCTTCCTGATGGAGATGACCAGTGATGGTGGAGAAAGGGATCTGTTAGAGGTGTAGACCCATCATATCTGTGTGGGAATCCAAGGATTCCCTGAGTGGGGCTCCAGATGATGGGATGACTTGCTAGTTGCTAAAATTGTATTGACTTCTTTCTTTGCAAAGACCCCTTAAACAACAACAGCAACTGGGAGCTAGGTGGTGGTCCACCTGGTTGCGTGCACATATTAGAATGCACAAGAACCTGGATTTGAGCCCCCAGTCCCTAACTGTAGCTGTGAGTGGTGAAATATTGTTGCAGATATCTGTCTCTCTCCCCCTCTGTCACCCCCTCCCCTCTTGATTTTTGGGTTTCTCTATCCAATTAATAAAAACAGTTAATTAAAAAATGTGGTCTTTCTCCATAGGTGACCCTGGACTACCTGGCCAGCCAGGCTTACCAGGATTACCTGGAAGCAAAGGAGAACCTGGTCTCCCTGGAACTGGCCTTCCTGGACCACCTGGTCCTAAAGGTTTGTCGAACTGGGTAGCAGAGAGAGAATGGTAGCTGATTCGTATGACATTGTACTTTGATATAGTTCACTGAGTGAGCAAAATATGTATCTTCTGTGTACTATAAGGGTTATCAATATAAAAGTCATATGTACACTATAATTTCATTATATTTATTTAACACTCATAAGAAAATACTTAATACATACATATGCAAAAATTATTTATAAACTTAATCATCACAATTATTATTGTCTTTTCAAGGCTTAGAAGTGTTCTTGGCAGGAGGTACCTAAGAAATGTTTATTTGAGTGGATGGATTATATTAACAGAAAACATATACATTCAAATAATTTTATTCTAAGTCATAGTCTCTTTGTTTACAAAAATGAAATTGTTGCTTCAGTTTTTCTCACATATATAATAAATGTATATGTTATATATAATTATCTTTATGTATTTATCAGACACAGCCAGAAATTGAGAGGGAAGGAGGAGATAGATATAGAGAGGGAGTGGGAGATAGAGACACACCTGCAGCACTGCTTCATCACTTGCAAAGCTTTCTCCTGCAGGTGGGAACTGGGGGCTTGAACCTGGGTCTTTGTGCATTGTAATATGTGTGCTCAACCAGGTGCACCATGACCCAGCCCCAGTTTTTCTCTATTGCTCACAAAATTTGTTCTCACAAATAGAAATGGTATCTATTTTTCTTAGTATAAGTGTTGAACATTTCCTTACTTATACTACATGATTTCAGTAGTGGCAGATTTTATGGATATATATGTGTGTGTGTGTGTGTGTGTGTGTGTGTGTGTGTGTGACATACAATTGTTTTTAGGTCATTTCTAGAATTACACGGTATGTATTTTATTATACTATTTCCAGATGTAAGGGAAAGCAACATTTTCTGTTTTTTTCTTTTGTGGGGGACTCATTTCTGATGTTTAGTTCTATCTTATTATGAAAATTTACTTTAGATTACTTATTTTTCACTCACATTATCACTGTGTGAAAATGATAGCTCCCTAAGGTGATTGCAAAGGAACATCAGGTAAGATGATCCTACATAGTCATCTGGAGTATAATTGTAACTTTTAATATCTTATTGTAGTACTAGGCATTGTTGGATATGATAAAAATGTTGGTTTTATATTTGAGTATCTTTCTTGAAGTACATTCTCCCTGGAGATTTAAAAAAAATCTCTCTTGCAGGTTTTCCTGGAATTCCAGGACCCCCAGGAGCACCTGGGATACCTGGAAGAATTGGTCCAGAAGGTCCTTCTGGGCCACCAGGCTTTCCAGGCCCAAAGGTTTGGAACATATGTTTTCTTACTCTCCTTTCTCCTCCACCTTCCTTAGCCCTGGATCTCTACTTTGACTAAGACATTATCCCCAGTTTTAGCTATATAGATATAATTGAACTGATGCTAATATTCATTAAAAATATTTAACAGAAAGCAATCTTTAATAGACTAAGAGGTCCCATTGTGTTGTAAGTGACATCCAATCAAAATTACTTGTCAAGGCAAAAAATAAGCATTTGAAGCAAGGCATTTATTCTTTTGCAAAAGGGTGTGCCACCAATAGTGGCCTTCAGGCAGCAGCACGCCTCCCTCAGCCTTTTCCCATCTTTTATACCTGACACAGAACTGTCTCTTCCACCCCTGGGTTGAGCTTCAGAGCTCACAGTCTCCCCATTGCCTAAATAAGGAAAGGAGGAAGAGAATCTGAGGGTCTCTGCTGGAGGATTAACAAGTACTGCAAGGAGCTGACCTAAAGAATACAAAACTACTGACCACAGGTGGTCATAGATAACAATTTATAAAAATAATTTGGGTACTAAACAGTTGTTCTATTCATGTTCTTTTGAAGAGAAGACCTAACCATCTCTCACAATTGGAAGACAAAAAAATAATAATAATAAATGAATCAAGCAAATGGTTTCTAAGACTTGTGAGAACTATGGTAGTTGTCTTTGGGCGGTGAGAGGGTGGGGCACAGAACTTTGGTGGGTGTGGTGTGGAACTATACACTGTAATCATAAAATCTTATAACTATAAATCACAAATAAAAAAAGAAAAGAAGCTATTTTAGAGTAGTTGGTTATTTGATGAGATGAAATGAGAAATTATGAATGAGAGAATATAATTATCAGTTCTTCCTCAACTACCATATACAGTCTCAATTCCATTTAGTCTCTTTCCATGCCTGTGTAACAATCAGTTGAATATCATGTTAAAAACCTTCCACACTCATGGTCCAGGAGGTGGCGCAGTGGCTAAGCCACTAGACTCTCAAGCATGAGGTCCTGAGTTCAGTCCCCAGCAGCACATGTACCAGAGTGATGTCTGGTTCTTCCTCTCTCTACTATCTTTCTCATTAATAAATAAAAAATATTTTAAAAAACCTTTCCACACTCCTGGTATCCTAATTTTACCCCAAATGCATGATGCAAATTGTTGTTATTAACTTAATCATAATAATAATGTTTGAGTTATTTTATATTCTTTTTGTTATATTTTAATTAATCTAGCTGCTGTGATGTGATATGTAATTATCCAGACGTTCTCTTCTCTCTAAACTTTAAACGTCCTTTGTTTCATCATCACTGTTTTCCCCCATGAGAAGAATGACTGCCCACAATTCCAGCTCTTATAAAAATCAATGTAGTGATTTCTCACTTTGTTACATATTTCTTTTCATTTGTAATTCAATAATGATTTATAAGATTATAAGGTTTCAGGAGCATAGTTTCACATATAGTATACCAGTCACCAAAGTTCTTTGCTTTTCTATAACTACCATAGTTCTCAGAAATTCTGAAAAAAAAAATTTTACAAGCTTGTATTCTTTGATTACCTATATTCCACATGAGTTAAACCATCCATCACTTGTCTTTTACCTTATTTCACTAAATATATTATGAAGTTTTTTGTGTCCATGGTTATCACTGGGGCTCAGTGCCAGCACCTTGAATTCACTGTTCCTGGTGGCTAATTTTTTCCATTTTATTGGATAGAATAGAAAGCAATTGAGAGGTGAGGGGGAGATAGTAAGAGAGAGAGAAAGATAGACATCTATAGACCTACTTTGCCACTTGTGAAGCAACCCCACTGCAGGTGGGGAGCTGGGGCCTCAAACCCAGATATTTGTGCTTAGTACTAAATGCACTTAACCAGGTTTGCCACTGCCAAGCCCCCTATTGTGAACTTTTTAAATGAACTCACAGAAGTAATGCAATTAACTTTCTTCTTTAAAAAATATTATTTACTTATTATTGGGTACAGATAGAAATTGAAAGGGAAGGAAGAGATAGAGAAAAGAGAGACAGAGAGATGCCTGCAGCCCTGCTTCACCATTTGTGAAGCTTTTTTTATTATCTTTATTGGTTGGATAGAGACAGCCAGAAATCAAGAGGGTAGGAGGAAATAGCGAGGGAGAGAGAGACAGAGAGCCACCTGCAGCTCTGCTTCACCACTCGCAAAGCTTTTCCCCTGCAGGTAGGGACCAGGGGCTTGAACCTGGGTCCAGCTTTTTTTTTTTTCAATTTAAGTAAATTGTACAGTTCATGACTCAAAAACTTTAGCATGCATACTACAACAGCAATTCTATAATTGCTCCTTTTGTTTTATATAATGTTCACATGAAATGAGATATACAAACCTTAAGAAACACATTTGTTAGATTTTTGACAAATGGCATCCTCTGTACAGGTGGGGACCAGGGTCTTGAACCTGGGTCCTTGTGCACTGTAATGAGTGTGCTTAACCAGGTGCACCACAGCCAGGCCCACTGCAATTGACTTTCATACATCAATCCAGATTCAAAAGTATTGAGACTATTACATCTGCTTCATCTATTCCTTATTTGCTGGTACATTTTAACCCAAAGCTCAAATCTACTCATTTCATCTATAAATATTTCAGTATTCATCTCTAGGAACGTGGACTTTTTATTTAAAAAAAATACCAATATCACGCTTAGTCAGAGTAAAAGTGATCATTTTAATACTGTCTTTAATCATAGACTATTCTGTAATCACATACTTTCTCAGTTATCTTTTTCTAATCCTGAAAGCAGCCCAACTCTGTTTGATTTTTTTCCCTTTAACTCTGTTTCATAACCTTCCAGATGTTCCTTTTCTCTAACATACTTATTGGTTTTCATTTCATTATCCTACATGCATGGAAAATCAGAAATTTTCATTGTATTTTGACATATTTATAATAAAGGGAGAACCAGGATTTGGACTACCAGGACCACCTGGGCCACCAGGACTCCCAGGTTTCAAAGGCATGCCTGGTCCAAAAGGAGACCATGGTTTCCCAGGACCTCCTGGACCTCCAGGGCGCACTGGCTTGGATGGGCTACCTGGACCTAAAGGTAGGGAAGTTTCTGTTACTTCTTAATTTGCTTTTAACATCTGCAGACAAATCCTATAAGGTTTATAAGTAATAAGTGTGATTATCTAGAAAGCTTATACTGACATTTTGCCCTTGTTTTTGTAATCCTTGATTCCCTTTTGTGTTTTATTTTATTGAATAGATATCACAGGCATATATGTCTAATAGGTAACACCAGGAAATCCTCCATTTGTATTCTCACCCTTCATCTTCCTCTCTTTTTTCCTTTATGCACATGCATGCACGCGTGCACGTGTGCACATACACATACACACACACACACACACACACACACACTTTTTAATTTATTTTCTGCTGTTATTATTGTTGTCATCACTGAGTTCTATTTCTGTGGCCCACAGTACCAAAGTTTCATCTAACCTGGGTTTTACTGTGTGGCAAAGCAGGTTCACTGCCCATGTGAACTATTTGGTAGTCTTAATTTCTTATTTACCCTTCTAGTGTTCCTTAATAGTAATACATATAAGGAAGAATATTATTATTTTCTCCTTTTTTCAAAATAATAGAGTGCTGCCTTTTAACTTTTTTCTACTTTATATTCTCGAGAAGATGTTATAATAGTATTGATTTTAAAAAACTATGTGGTACTGAACTACTTGTGTATACCAGTTAATCTGCCAATTTCCAGATAAGATTATACACCATCTTATCAGAAAGAATGCCACAGTGAATAATGATTCATGTGAACTATTCTTTGTACAGATATAGTAGAATAGAGTAATAACAAATAAATCAGGTCTAAGGCCATACCATCCTGAACACACCCGATCTCTTCTGAATTTTAAGCGCTAGTACATCTCTAGCTACTGTCAGATTCTTCTTCAATTTCACCATTTTACAGTCCTAGTAACAATGTATGAGTGTGATCGTTTCCCTACAGTTTTGCTAAGTGAATTGGCAAACCCTTGGAAGTTTGCCAATCTAACAGAAATAGTTTTCTTCCTTTTAAATTTTTTTATTTTTATTTATAAAAAGGAAACACTGACAAAACCATAGGATAAGAGGAGTACAACTGGGAGTTGGGAGGTAGTGCAGCGGGTTAAGCACACAGGTGGCACAAAGTGCAAGGACCAGCACAAGGACTGGCTTAAGGATCCCGATTTGGACCTCTGGCTCCCCATCTGCAGGGGAGTTGCTTCACAAGTGGTAAAGCAGGTCTGCAGGTGTCTTTCTCTCCCCTTCTCTGTCTTCCCCTCCCCTCTCTATTTCTCTCTGTCCTATCCAACAACAAAAACATAATAACAACAACAATAATAACTACAACAATAAAACAACAAGGGCAACAGAAAGGTAATAAGTAAATATATATATATAAAAAAAGAGGAGTCCAACTCAACACAATTCCCACCACCAGAACTCCGTATCCCATTCCCACCCCTGATAGATTTCTTATTCTTTATCTCTCTGGGAGTATGGGCCCAGGGTCATTATGGGATGCAGAAGGTGAAAGGTCTGATTTCTGTAATTGCTTCCTGCTGACCATGGGTGTTGACAGGTCCATCCATACTCCTAGCCTGTTTCTCTATTTCTCTAGTGGGGCAGGACTCTGGGGAAGCAGGGCTCCAGGACACATTGGTGGGATCATTTGCCCAGGGAGGTCCAGTTGGCATCATGGTAGCATCTAGAACCTGATGGCTGAAAAAGAGTTAACATATAAAACAAAACACATTGTTGATTAATCATGAACCTAAAGGCTGCAATATTACAGATGAGGATTTGTGGTCTTAATTTTGAAGATAGCTAGTAGGCCTATTTTACTTATATTCCAAAGGGCCCATGACTGTATTAGTTTTTTTCCTCAGCCTGACCTCTGATATGCAGGTGGACCCAAGTTATTGTCTGGGGAGATGATTTCATGGCTGGAAGAAGGGCAGAAATACTTTTATGCATTTTATTTTGAATGATTTTAATCACACAGAAAATAGAATTGTAGAGCGAAAATCCATATATCTACCACTAGATTTTAGAACTATCATTTTATCCCTGTGTAAAAAAATAATTTAAATTCCTCAAATACTCAACAGAGTTAAAAGAATACCATGGTGACTACTATAAACCCATCACTGAAATTTTATTATCAACACTTCTAGTCTACGTGATTTGAATTTATCTATCCATTGATTTATTTTGATAAAAATTAAGTAAATTGTACAGCTCGTGACTCAAATACTTTTGCATGCATACTACAACAGCAATTCTTTAATTGATCTTTTTGTTTTATGTAATTTTCACATGAAATGAGATCTACAAATCTTAGAGACACTTTAGTTAGATTTCTGAAAAATGGCATCCACTGTACAATCACATCACTATCAAAATTCAATCCCGGAAATTCCCCTTTGCCTCTTGCCTCAGTCTCTCTCTTCCCCCAACATCCACAGTGACAACTTTACTGTAAAGATGTGTTATTATAAATTAATGTTGCCTTGTCTAGAACCCCATGAAAAATCATCCAGAATGTCAATGTTTTTTAAATCAACGCATTTACTGGTAATTATTTTTTATACTTAGTGTTTAATTTTATTCATATGCTTTTTGTAGACCCCTGGACTATGTCAGTTTTGGGTAATATGAGTAAAGTTGTTAAGAATATTATTTACAAGCCTTTTATGGATTTGTCCATTCAATTTTCTTGGGTAGATACCTAAGAATAGAATTGTTATAAGACAAATATATGTTAATAATATAAGAATATATTTTATAGACAAAATGGTCATACTATTTTAAACTTGCTCCTATATGTTCTGAGCATTTTTAGTGCTATACAATGTCTCCGACATTGGATGTTATCAGTCCTTTCATTCTTAATTTTGGTGGATATGTTGCTAACACATTTTGGTTTACTGTGCATACCTCCTGATAACTGAAAAAGCTGACTTCTCAATTTTTTTTCAACAATGCATTCATTTATTTAGGAGAGTGAGAGAGCAAAAAATAAGAATACCACTTTTGCATATATGCTGTCAGAACCAGCTCCTGGACCTCATACTTACAAGTGCTTTACCTGTTGTACCACCTCGCATTTATACTTGTGGATTGTTTACATAGTCAGGTGCTTTTTTCATTTTAAAAGATCACACGATTTTTTTTTTTTGGTATGCTGGAAGTAATGTTTCTATTTCCTGCTTACTGGTTCCTTGTCTAATACATTTTATGGGTATTTTATCAATATCATATTTGCCTCTTGATTTTTAATAGTGCATTTTAATGAATAAATGCTTTTATTCAATTGATGTTTCATTAACTACTTTATTAACATTTTATTGTCTTTTTTAGTTTTTTTTTCTTTATTTTTTATTGGGGGTTATTATAGGGGGTTAATGGTTTACAGTCAGTTGTTGATACATAGATACAATTTCTCATTTTACCAAATAGGTGTCTGCAAAACATTTTCACTCTCAAAATTAGGTCCATCTTCATGAACCAGGACATTAAAACACCTTCCCCTATTCCTCTCCCTATCCTTCTTTGCCAAAGCATACAGCAAAACAATCGAAGTTTACTTTGTTTCCCCTTTCTGTTTTTTTGCTTGTTTGTTTGTTTTTTAATTTCTGCCCATGAGTGAGAGCATCTCATTTTTCTTCTTTCTCTTCCTGGCTTATCTCACTTAATATGATCCCTTCAAGCTCCATCCAAGATGAACTGAAGAAGGTGAATTCATCATTCTTAATAGCTGAGTGGTATTTTCTTGTATATCTAAACCACAAGTTTCCTAGTCACTCTTCTGTAGTTGGAAACCCAGTTTGCTTCCAGGCTTTGGCACAAATTGTGCTGCTATGAATATAAGTACACACAGATTTCTTTGGGTGGGTGTGCTTGTTCCCTTCGGATATATCTCCAGGAGAAGAATTGCCAGGTCATAGGGTAGGTTCATTTCTAGCCGTCTGAGGGTTCTTCAGACTGCTTTCCATAGGGGATGGACCAATTTACATTTCCATCAGTAATATAATTCTTCTGTTTTTTCTAAGAAACCTTTCCCTATATAATCTATGTTTTATAGCACTAGTTTAGATATTTGTTTAGAAGTACCACATATGCTGAATTTTTATTCAGCATTGTTTATCTAAAATAGTTCCTTCTCCCATTCAATTACTTGTTGTCTGTGTTAAAGATAACAGGATTATATGTGTCTATGTACTGTTGATTCAAATTATCTATTTTACTATCCTTAAATCAATACTGTTTATATTACATTAGCTTTATAGTAAAACTTGATGTCAAATAACTTTGTTCTTTTTTTCTTTCTTTTTTATTAAGAGGCTAATGGTTTACAGTACAGTTGTTGGCACAAATAGTTTCCCATTTGTCCACAGCAGTTGTCTGCAAGACACTCTCACCTCCAGCTTTGGTAACTTCCTGTCATCATGCATCAGGATGTGAAAGCCCTCCTTCTCTCACCCTTTTCTCCTTTCTCAGTGTCCTTTGCCTTGGTGCAGTACACCAAAGGAGTCCAACTTTTCTTATTTTTTAAAAATGTCTTTGTATATACTAGTCTCTTTGCTTTGACTCACCGGAAGGTTTAAATTCACATTTATGTTTTTATGAGTTAAGTGGATAATACTTTAATAAATTTGAATGACGTATAGTTTCCTATAAACTGCTTAATATCCTTAATGCATTTCTCTATTGGTTTATTCAACCTTTTTATTTTAATTTTTGTGATAACATATAAGAATAAAAGGTAGCCTAGTTAGTTTATTTTTTTCCTTTCTGCTTTGTAAGGAACTAAACTCTCCTGATCCATGCACACCAGAGAGTAATCTGAACATGCTCCTGAAACATATTAAAATCATGAATAATACTAAATTATTTTCCCTGAAAAGCAATTAGACAGCATTGTTTATTTTAACCAAGCTAGATCCGACATTGAACAATATAAATTCACCTTAGATAAAAATTAAAATTAAAAAAATCATCATTATATTAGATTTATTTATTTTTTACTTTATGAAAAGGTGTGAGAGACCAGAATACTACTCTGTCATATGAGGTACTGGGGGCCAAACCTGGTATATCCTACTTATAAAAGATATATTCTGCCTCCTTAACCACTTTTCTGGACAAATAGGTACTTATTTTTAAAAACAATGGAATACTACTCAGCAGTTATTAAATATGGTGAATTCACTTTCTTTGCCCTATATGGATAGAGCTTGAAGGAATCATGTTAAGTGAGATAAGCCAGAAAGAGAAAGATGAATATGGGATGGTCCCATTCATTGAAAAATAAGAACAGACAGGAAAACACAAAGCAGAACTTGGACTGGAGCTGGTGTATTACATCAAAATAAAAGACTCTGGGGTGGGCAGTGGTCGGGTTCAGGTCCTGGAACATGATAGCAGAGGAGGACCTAGAGGGGGTTAGAGTGTTATGTGGAAAACTGAAAAATGTTACATATGTACAAACTACTGTATTTTACTGTTGGCTATAAGCTATTAATACCCCCAATAAAGAAAAGTAAGAATAAAATTTGAAGTCCATAACCAATAATTCATATATAATATATATATATATATGTTTTCTATCTTTGAGTAAATAAGTATTGCAAACTGTAAACAATGATACTAAAAGTTGTATTGTTCATTTGCCTAATCTTTGAAAGGAATTATAAGATGCACATGTCCTAACAAGCATTCTTGAATATTAGGTGTTATGTTGAGTTTAATAATCCAGAAAGAGAAAGACCTATACCTAATGATCTCATTCATACGTGGAACATAAGAAACAAAGACAGTAAGGAAAAACATAAGGTGAAACTTGGACTGGTTATGGTGTATTGCACCAAAACAAAAGACTCTGGGGAAGAGGGCAGGGGGAGAATGAGATAAAAGTATAGTGGGGTCCTGGTATATGATTGGGGAGAATGCTGTAGGTTGGGGAAGCAAGTGCCTCTCAGACACCTGTCAAGGGGGGGATGAAAGGTTGTGTGTATGTGTCAAAGACTATACTCTAAACCATTAACCTCCATTAAAAAATAAATACCCCAATACCCTTCCTGATACTCTGGGTAAGAAAAAAATAAATAAATGGTATTGTTTTTGCTATGTAAATCATGTATTACTCAGACCTTCATCATGTTCTTATTCTATATGATTTACTACTTGAAACACTGTATACAAATGCCTAGACCCTGGCTTGAAGATCCCAAATATTGCAGTGTGGAAGAAAATTAGTTGGCACCACCATGATAGTTGTTATCACAATAAGAATGTTCACAAATATGTATCACTTGTGTTTTGGATCAGTACACCACAGTGAAAAGTCAACAATAAAAGTTGACCCACCATACTTAATGAAGTGGGGAGGTAGGGTAATTATTGGATTCAGTTTTTCTTATGCATTACTTTTGTTCAGGTTCATCTAAGATGTGTTAGGCAACACCAAAATAAATACAGAGTTCCTTTATGGGACAGAGAAGCTCATGGTTCAGTAAATTTTTACATATAAGGTCTCAGGTTTAGTCCCTGGTGCCTTTATCTCTTTTCCTCTGTATCTCTCATGAAACTAAAAACTTTAATTTTTTAAAATAATAAAATATATATTTGCAAACATTAATTCATAAAATACTGTATCATATGTAAAAATGAACAAAAGGAAACAGTGCTTGCTTCAGTAGCACATATGCTAAAATTGGAACAATATAGAGAAGATTAGCATGGCCCCTGCACAAGGATGACACAAAAATTAGTGAAGCATTCTATATTAAAAAAAAGAAAGAAAACATACCTAATTAAATTTTGAACAAAATTAAAAATAATATTAACTGCATGAAAATGATTGAAATTACATGACAAATCATATTTGTTTATGAAAAACCCAATGATATCACTATGCCTAAATTTGTCTAAAAATATATTTTCAAAGTGAATTCAAGTAGTTTGTTGGAAAGCATTTGACATAACTGATTCTGAAACTTAACTTTTATCAAATATTTACTAAGTATATTACTGATTCATTGTAGTGTTACCACTGTTAGCCAGTTGCAGGAAAAGCCAAGTAGAATGGAGAGTCAGAAATATATCCATGTGTATAGACTTAAAGGTTATCTACTTTTTAAAGGGGTAATTTGAAAAATATATTTTAACTTATAAATAATTTTTAAGATGAGTTTCATGTAAAATAAATATTTTTTCTCAATGATTGTATTTTCAAGATCACTGCTTAATATGATGTGCCTTTTCACATATGTATTCATTCTTAAGGACTAACATTTAAGCTGCTATTTATTTTAATATCTTAAATATATTTCCTAAAGGTGATATTGGACCAAATGGACAACCTGGGCCAATAGGACCTCCTGGACTACCTGGAAGTGGTATTCAGGGACCACCAGGACCACCAGGCATTCCTGGGCCAGTAGGTAAACCTGGTAAGGTTGGAGTAAATGTGTATTTTTGTATCACTCATATAGAAGTTGATTAGTTCACCAATAAAGTATAATGTACATAACTGGCATCCAAAAAAATTTGAGATGTAATATGCCTACTTGTGTAATTTTATAAAAGTGAAAAATGTTCAGCTCATGGTATAAGACTTTATTTAATACCCCATATTTCCTCTTCTGGTTCATTGAAAATTAATCAGTTTCCAACAATGAAATTTAACAATTATAGTAAGTGGACACAACATAATAATCTTTTGAGTTAGTCATGGTCCAGTAATCACAAACTCAACAAATAGTGCTGACCATTTCAGAACTAAGTGGCTGTACAGCATTCATATATCTATATCTATATCTATATCTATATCTATATCTATATCTATATCTATATCTATATCTATATCTATATCTATATCTATATCTATATCATCTATATATTTCTCTCTGGAACATTTATTAGCATGTGAGAACAAGAATTAAATGTCAGGAGACACATTTTTAAAGTATTTCTAGGCATTCTCATCTTTAATTTTAAAAAAAGTTGAATTTTCTCTTTTACCCTTAAACCAGCTATCACTTGGGAATGTTTAAAACATTTTTTCTATTTTATTAGATAATAATAAACATCATTAGCTTATAACCTGATAAGCTTATAACCTGCAAGTCATATGATTCCTCTAATTTTTTTCATGTGATACCAGAGAGTAAATCCAGAACCTTATGCATGCATACCACCGAGTACCTCCTCACTCAAATTATTATTATATACTTTAAGAGGGAGAGATAAGGGAGAGAGAAGATGAGAGGCAGATAGTTAGAACAAAGTGTTCCATCACCAACTGTGGAGTTCCCTCCATGACAGTGATGAAGATAGATTGCAGGAAGTCAAGCATGGTAAGCCATGTGCTTGACTCACTGAGCCATATCCCAGGCTCTTCTTGTATAGGCCAGAAATTATTCAAGTTTGTGGATTCTGAGACATATGGTAATATGGATTTATATTATTTTAATTGATTAATTAATTTATTTTTTCACTTTTTAATTTATAAAATGGAGATATTGACAAGACCATAGGATAAAAGGGGTACAATTCCACACAGTTCCCACCACTAGAACTTCCTATCCCATCTTTCCCCCCACCAAAAACTTTCCTATTCTTTATCCCTCTGGGAGTATGGACCCAGGGTTATTATGGGACGCAGAAGGTGGGAGGTCTAGTTTCTGTAATTGCTTCCCCGCTGACTGTTGTTAAAATTCGGAGGCTCTAGCCGGCCGGGCTAGCTTCACGGGCGGGTAACAGAGACGCGGAGACAACGGCTGGGCAGGGAAGCTGTATTTCTTTATTCAGGAACAACGATTCATAAACTAAACCAAACTAATCACCAAACAAAACTCTGCTGTCTCTTTGCGGCGGCGCAAGCACTCTCTCTTACTCTGCAACTCAGGAACCCTCCAACTCTGGAACTCTGAAACTCTCCAACTGTGGAACTCTCGCGGGGTTCCTTCGGGGCGGGGCCAAGCAGGCCCCCGAAACTAACTGGACTGATCTAATTCTCTTGGTGGGGGAGGGCTAGAACAAACCAATGTAAAGCATACGACAGCTGACCATTGGCTTTGGCAGATCTATCCGTACTCCTAGCCTCTCTCTTTCCCTAGTAGGGCACGGATCTGGGGAGGCAGGGTTCCAGGACACATTAATGTGGTCGTCTGCCCAGGGAAGTCACCATAGCATCATGGTTGCATCTGGAACCCGGTGGCTGAAAAAGAATTAAGATACAAAGCAGAAAAAAATTTTGACTAATCATGAATCTAAAGGCAAGAATATTACAGATAAATATTTAGGGTTTCCTTTTTGGTGAAAGCTATTAGATCTATTTTAGGTATATTCCAAGGGGCCTGACATCAAGTAGGCAGATAGACCCAAGTTACTGTCTGGGGAGATGGTGTCATAGTTGGAAAAAGGACTGGAAAGCTGGATCAGAGAAGAGAATAGCTCCCAAATACATATTATTTTAATCAGGCACAATAAGGTCTACACTTGGGTCTAAGTTATACCATTGCAAAGTATTTTAGTGCGTCATAAAATTAAAACTAATAGACATTTAATCATTCATACACATGAAAACATCATATAATTCAAATGCACAGATTACATGTGCACACATCAGCTCTGAAACAGTCGACCCTAGCATGTTTGTACGGATTTTAAATTAAGGACATTTACAGTATTGTTTTGACCACAGTTATTATCAAGTTAACTACTTACGTACTCATGAAAAAGAAAAATTCTGCCCAAGTCCTGTATAGCATGCAGGACTTGCATTAACAGAGATCCCAGGTTCAACTCTACTACCACCAATAGTAAGACCTGAGCAGTTCTCTGGTTAAAAACAGATCTGTTCATCTACTGTAGCAGAAGTGTCTTGAGAAAAAGAAAACAATTAAATTTTAGGTTAGTCTTAGCCTGTTATTTCAGAAAGATAGCTAAAATCAATACATCAGTTCTGTTGTATTTGTCATTTTTGTAATATCCTGAAATTGCTTGAGGTTTACTATTCTGAATTTTTAAATTAAACCTAAGAAAGAACATAGTGTCTATAACTAACACCAATCTGAACAAAGTAATATGTTTTTCTTTTTCATATTTAGATAATATTTTGTAATGCCTTATTCATCTAATTACATCTCTCTAACTGACAGATATGTAGGTATATTGATTTGCAAAGTCTAGATAGAATAGGAAAAGTAATAGTGCTGAATTTAATCTCATCTCTTCCATTTGTAAATATATACTGTCCATAGAATTTAAGATCTTATCTAACATGTTTCAATCAGCAAACAAATGAAATCAATACCAACTGGCATGAAAACATATCTTATGCACCCTTACTAATATGAAAATGTTCTCAAATTATATTTGTTTTACAAGGTGAACTTCATTTTGTTTGACACTAGCCATACATTTTCACTGTTACTTATATTATGAAAACAGAATACCATCTCAGCCCATTTCAGGTATCACATAATTCCTGTTCATATACCTCAATAACAGGATAATCATCAAGGGCATTATTCTTTTCTCATGATACCCAACTTCCATACTGCATGGTTAAAATTCTAATTATTCTTTTTAATAGAACTCTTCTTAAAGGTCCAGAAAGACAAAAAAGCTTACCTGGATTCTGTGCCTGCTTCACCATGCATGCAACCTAGCTTTGAGCCTGCTCCCGTCTCACTGAAGGAAGCTTCAGTGCTGCAGTAACTTTCTCTCTTTCTGTCTTTTTGCCTCTCTCTGTCTGTCTCTCTCTGAAAAATATCATCCTGGAGTGATGAAGCCCTGGCCATCTATCTCTCCCTCTCTCTCTCTCTCTCTCTCTCTCTCTCTCTCTCTCGGTTAATATACTTGCTATATATCATTTAATAATAGAAAAAGTAATAGATAGTATTAGGTATCACTTTATCTTCAATATAGGATGTTCACATTTTTTTTCAGGTTTTTCTTTTGACTAAAAATGTATTATCTAATTCAACGATACTATTTTTTTTCATTCTCTTTTTGAAGGCAAGATGTATGTTTTATGCATGTTTAAATGTTTAAAATATATGGTGCAGAAAGTAGCTCACCTAGCATGAGCTACCTTGCCATAGATGCAGCCCAGGCTCAAGGCCTGGTACCACATAGAGAGTGTCATGACACTGGGGAAGTTCCAATGCTGTGGCGTCTATTCTGGCTTTGGCTAAATGAAAAAGTCAGTTGGAACAATGAAATGGAGCATGTATAAGGCCCCGTTGACACACACAACACTTAAGGATCCACTGAATATCAATTCCTTCCTTATTCACATCAGGTAAATAAATGAAAAAAAAAGATAAGAAACAAGTAATAGAGTTGAGGAGACCAAATTATGATTACGGAAAAAAAACAGCTTTTTTTTGTCTGATATTATGAGGTTCCAGCTTTAATCTCCAACACCACAGTAAACCACAGCTGAGCAGTGCTCTGCTCTGGTTAAAACAAATTAAAGACTATCTTCAAATTTCAACCATGTGTGCTGTAAATCACTAACCTCCTAGTAACATGGGAAAAAAGAAAAACAAAGCAATGCTTTCCCTCCTATACGTTCTTAACCGAGACAGAAATGGAAGCTATTGATTCTTGGCCCTTGCCTAGAAGGTTAATGTGTTAGTGAATCTTTTATTTAGAGTTTGGTTAAATGTGCTCAGTTCCAAGTCCACAGATGATACCTTAACCCTAGTCAAACTGAGTTGTTATTTATTTATTTTTAGTTTTTTGTTGTTGTTATATTTGATAGCACAGAGACAAAATGTAAAGGGTCGGATTATAGAGAGGGATAGAGAAAGAAATACCTGGAGCACTACTTTAACACTTGTGAAAATGTTCCCTTGCAGTTAGGAACCAGGGGCTTGAACCCCAGTCCTTGAGCATGGTATTATATTTCCTCACCTGAGTGCACCACCATCCAGCTCCCAAAACTGAGTTTGTAATCCTTTCCTATTCTCAAGAAAACAGTGTGTAACTGAGTCTGCTTAAGCTCATCATAACTATGGTAAAAATCAAATAAATAAGGAATTAGTAGCTTGGGGCTGAGCAGTGAGTGGCACATCTGATTAGGCACACAGATATCACCGTGCATAAGGACCCAGTATTAAGCTTCTTCTTCCAGCCTGCAGGGGAGAGAGATACTTTGTGAACGATAAAGGTTTGCAGGTGTCTGTCTTTCTCTCTCAGTCTCTATCTTCCCTGCCTTCTGAATTTCTCTCTATCATGTCAAATAAAAATAGAAAGAGGAAAAAATGGCCACAGGGAGCAGTGGATTTGTAGCGATGACCTTAAGCCCCAGCAATAACCCTGGTGCTAATAATAATGATGATGATGATGATGATGATGATGATGATGATGATGATAATAATAATAATCTATACACAAATAAGGAATTGGTAGTTGTATTTTTATAGATGAAGGAGAATGCGGAGATTGCATACAATTGTTGTAAATTAACTTAAAAAGAGGTTCTGTGTTTTGGGGGCTGCTGCGGTGGTGTGTAGAAGGATTTGCAGTGGGAGCTGGGATCTCGTTTAAACAATAGAAGGTTTATTAGGGTGAAGCAGGTAAAAGGAAAAATAAGCACTTATTATCAAGGGTTAAGAGTACACTAAGGCCATAAATTCTGAGTATAGTCCCATAAGTTAAACAATTATCAGCTCTGATAAAGGTTGCTCATGGCTGTAGAGGAGTTCTAAAAGTTTACCAGCTAGCAGAGTCACACGTGTTCAGTTCCCAGGAGAAGTAGCCATGGCACACCTCTGCCAAGATGCTTCTGACCAGGAGAAGAAGCCCCAACCCAAGAGCACCACTTGCTTAAAGTCCCTTGCATTTATACATTCCCTTCTCTGCAGCACCTCCTCAGGGTGAGGCCATTTGTATGTTAATAGTCCCAAACTCCTGCTGGGGTCACCACATACAATTGTCTAAAAGTCTTTAGCTTAAAGGATTAATTTTTTACACTTGAAATAATTTTGGAATTTATATTCACTTTCATTATCCTGGATATCATCAGGATGCATATACCTGCCAGTAATTATGGAAAATAACTATCTTAGGGGTCAAACGGGGGCACACCTAGTTGAGAACATAGATTACAGTACACAAGGACCCAGTTTTTTAAAATTTAATTTAATTTTTTTTTATTTAAGAAAGGATTAATTAACAAAACCATAGGGTAGGAGGGGTACAACTCCACACAATTCCCACCACCCAATCTCCATAACCCACCCCCTCCCCTGATAGCTTTCCCATTCTCTATCTCTCTGGGAACATGGACCCAGGGTCATTGAGGGTTGCAGAAGGTAGAAGGTCTGGCTTCTGTAATTGCTTCCCCGCTGAACATGGGCGTTGACTGGTCGGTCCATACTCCCAGTCTGACAAGGACCCAGTTTTAACCCCCTGGTCTGCAATTGCAAGGAGGAAGCTTCGTGAGTGGTGGTACAGTGTTGCAGGTGTCCTCCCCCCCATCTATCTGTCTTTATAAGAAAAAGAAAAGAAAAAGGTCACAAGATGTGATAGCATAGTGCAGGTACTTGAGCTCCATAGATAACCCTGGTAGAATAAAAAAATTACTATCCTTGTGTTGCTGCTACTAATAACATTGAGGGGAAATTTTTTTTGCTTAGTACATGCAGGTTGTTTAATCATAACCATCTACACTAATAATTGTTTTTGTATCTAACCTTTCATACTATAGAAAAAATTAAGTTTTAACTTTTAAATGTTACAACCAAAACAATAACTGAGAGCAATATGAAGGTAGAGATAAATAAGAGTATAAAACTCTTCCTCAGAGTTTTATATTTTTGTGAATGTAATTATTTTATTATATCTCTATTAGTAAACATATTTAATTATATGAACAGCTGAACTAATGTCTAAACTAAAGCTCTTTACCAATTACTAACATATTTGTGAATCATCATCTAATAATTTTGATTTGTAGATAGTTTTGCTGTAATGTATACATGCTTAGTTTGGTTTCCTAACCTGATGAATCCTTTACAATTTGTCTCTACTTGGGTGGCCACTGAATTAAAACTTCCTACCGCTTGAACTTCGGGTCTTCCAGGTACTGTAGCCCTTTCTCAAAAACCGTATCTTAAAGTAAAACTTTAAACATGGAAAACAGACAAGATTTCGTAAGATTTAAACCTTGGATTTCTTTTCATTGTTCTGTACAACTGCTCTCTAGAAACATTTCAAATGATGTATTTGTTTGCTTGAAAATTCAGATATTATCAATCTATTTGGACTGTAGTGTAATAATAGACAGTGGTCCATATAGAATAAGAATGGATATTATCAAGTGTGTTGTCAAATTTCACACATATAAAGATATTAGATCTCATTCACATTGTAATATTATTTTACTGTGAAATGACAACTCTGAGCCCATCATCACCATACCTACTAAATAGGGTTCTGTAATCAATAAAGTTAGTTTTCTCAATTGAAAGACATGCTAGTATATGACATCAAATGGATCTTAAAATACTAGAATATTCTCTTTTATAAAGTAATTATCAGTGTGGGAAGATAGCATATTAGTTATGCAAACAGACTCTCATGCCTGAGGCTCTGAGGTACCAGGTTCAACTCTCCATACCATTATAAGTCAGAGCTGAGCAGTGCTCTAGTAAAAAAAAAGTTACCTATGAATCTAACCAAAATTAGAATATTAGATTTAATTGCTGAAGGGACACTTGGAATGGTCACCTAACTCCATTCTCAACTTCTAGTTAGTTAGGGCATGTCTCCATTTAACAGATAAAAACCAGTAATATTGACTCTTTAAGTCACCCAGGTGATAGGTATCAGAGTGAGAACTTATATTACATTTCACTTGTGAATTTTCCCTAATAGTATTCTTTTTAATCACCTTCATTTTTTGGAGTAGTTGAGTATTACAGAAATCCTATTATGTCATATTTTTTTCTGTGAAATTCTGGTTGGAAAATTACGAAACAAAACTGAGCAGCAAAACTAATATGAATATATTCATTTTTTGCTACCAGGGTTATTGCTTGTGTTCAGTGTCTGCACAATGTATCCACTGTTCCTGGTAGCCATTCTATCTCACTTTCTTCCGTTTTCTCCAGAGGGAGGGAGAGAGGG
Source organism: Erinaceus europaeus (assembly GCF_950295315.1). NCBI lineage: Eukaryota > Metazoa > Chordata > Mammalia > Eulipotyphla > Erinaceidae > Erinaceus > Erinaceus europaeus. The sequence goes on along the minus strand of NC_080185.1, from coordinate 54,544,879 downwards.
AGACAGAGAGGGACAGAGAGAGCTGCAGCACTGCTGAATTTCCCATGTAGTGTCCAGTCCTACAAGTGGGAGCTAGGGGGTGGAATCCAAGTCCTTGTGGATGATACTATGTGTGCTTCTACCAGGTGGGCCTTGCCCCAATATTAATATATTCTTGAATTAGATCAACATAAAGTCAAAAGGGTTCATGAGACTGACTTATTCAGTAATCAGTCAATTTTATGTATTATGGAACTATGTCCCAAGAATTCAGTGAAAATTAAAGTGTGATCAATAGAGCAGTCAGTGTCAGATCACCATTTGTTACTACTCTGTATTAAAATTTGAATAGACTTAGACATGCTTATAGCAATATGACAGTTTAATTGTACTTTTTGAATATAATAGTTGAAAACTCTGGCTCGTATATGTAGTCTCTTTTTCATTTCAGTCTCTACCAATTTATTGTATTTTATATTAACAAGCACTTGGACCTTGAGTTAACAAAACATTTGAGAAGCACCTTATTAGAGAAATATGCTTGAATATTCCAAAGTTTACCTTTTTAACTGTCTTCATCTTCTTAATGTTTAATATTTATTTATGATAGAGACATAGAGAGAAAGAGAGAGAGAGAGATTGCTGAAGCACTACAAAACCACTCGTGAAACTTTCCTCATTGCAGTGGGGGACACCAGAGGCTTTAACCCAAATCCTTGCACATTTGTTAACATAGGCACTCAATCAGATGTATCACCTCCTGTCCCGTAACATATGATTCTTAGGTTATTTTAAGTGTATGACACCAAATATCTAACTCATTCTCAGGTTTGTTGCAGACAATGTCCTATCATTTGCTTGCTAGAAAAATAACCAGATGTGTCTCTTAAAAATTACTGTAATATCTGTTAATATTGTCATTAATTAACCAGGCTTGCAAGGATTACCAGGAGAGAAGGGGGATCCAGGCCCCCCTGGCTTTGATGTTCCAGGACCCCCTGGTGAGAGAGGGAGTCCAGGGATCCCTGGAGCACCTGGTGCTGTAGGACCTCCAGGATCACCAGGACTCCCCGGAAAAGCAGGAGCCTCTGGGTTTCCAGGTAATTTAAAGTCTTGTCTGGATTTGCATTCAGGAAAATACAATAATTTGACTGTGGTGTATTAAGTCTTTTAATTTTGTGGCTTGGCATAGTCAATTAGGGAAAACTGCAAATATCTTTGATTGCAGGGAATTTGTCTTGCTATTTGTGTTGTACTTTATATTTTTTACTTTTTAGGTTTTTAAAATTTATTTATTTATTCCCTCTTGTTGTCCTTGTTGTTGTTGTTACTGATGTCAGAGAGAAATGGAGAGAGGAGGATAGGACAGAGAGAAATGGAGAGAGGAGGGGAAGGACAGAGAGAAATGGAGAGAGGAGGGGAAGACAGAGAGGGGGAAAGAAATACAGACACCTGCAGACCTGCTTCACCTTCACCACTTGTGAAGCGACTCCCCTGCAGGTGGGGAGCCAGGGGCTCGAACAGGGATCCTTACTCTGGTCCTTGTGCTTTGTGCCACATGCACTTAACCCGCTGCGCTACAGGCTAACTCCCTGTGTTGTACTTTATATCTTTGAGAGTTTTCCTATTATGCATGTTGATAGTCAAAGATCCCAAAAGTTGATGGTTTAAATCAGTGTTTATATTTGGCTCAAGATGTTTTGGGTCAGAAACTAAAGAATGGCTTGATGGGTCAGATCCACATGTTACCAACTAGATTGGGATCGAATACTTCCATGATAGTACTGCTCAGACGTTTGAATGTTCCTTAGCCTTTTCACATTATATCACATTATTCACAGTACCTTTTCACATGACTTGAGCTCCTTATATCAATGGCTTCACAGTTGCTTTACTTCGAAGGTAGCTGGTGTCCAAAAGAAAAGAAAAAATGCCCCAAGGTAAACAAGTATGCAAGAGTCCTAAGCAGAGATTTCAGAACTTCTTATGATATAGCACTGAGTCACATGGTGTCACTTAATCAAAGAAGGCACAAAATAAGCCTGAACTAAAGTGGAGAAAGCTACACAGGGTCCATCTACTGTGAATTGTAGTTCATGGTGGTGGGGGGACATCTTTGGAGATTACTTCCATAGTGTGAATGTTTATTCATGGGTAAATGGCAATGGCACATTACTAAGTTTATAGCATTTGAAAAGAAATAAAACATAGGGAGTCAAGCCGTAGTGCAGCAAGTTAAGCGCACGTGGTGTGAAGCGCAAGGACCAGAGTAAGGATCCTGGTTCAAGCCCCCGGACCCCACCTGCAGGGGAGTCGCTTCACAGGCGGTGAAGCAAGTCTGCAGGTGTCTATCATTGTCTCCCCTCCTCTCTCGATTTATATCTCTCCTATCCAAGGACAACAACAACAACAACAATAATAACCACAACAATCATAAAACAAAAAGGACAGCAAAAGGGGAAAAAATGGTCTCCAGGAGCAGTGGATTCATGGTGCAGGCACCAAGCCCCGGCAATAACCATGGAGGCAAAAAAAAAAAAGAGAAAAGAAAAGAAAAAGAAAAAGAAAAAGAAAGAAAACATAATTGTTTCAACTGTTGATATATATATATATATTTTTTTTTTCATTTGACATCTTAAAATTTATATTTAACTTTCCATGGTCAGTGAAAGGTAAAAGTTACTTACTCTGTTCTTCAAAGGTGCCAAAGGTGAAATGGGTATAATGGGACCTCCAGGCCCACCAGGACCATTGGGAATTCCTGGCAGGAGTGGTGTTCCTGGTCTTAAAGGTAATGTCAGAGTTTGCTAGCAGATGTGAATAAGAGAAAAGTAAGCATTGATTTATATCAGTGCAATGTGGATTATTTTTAATTGTTTAAAATTATCTTTATTTATTTATTGGATAGAGACAGCCAGAAATGCATAGAGAAGGGGAAGGTAGAGAGGGAGAGAAACGGAAAGACACCTGAAGCACTGCTACACCACTGGCAAAGCTTTCCCCCTACAGGTGGAGCCCAGGGGCTTGTACCTGGGACCCTGTGCAGTGTAATGTGTGCACTTAACCAGGTGTGCCACCACCTGCCTCCCAGTGCAATATAGTTTTTATTTATTTGTTTGGTTTTTCCATCATCCTGGGCTTTGCCACTCCAAGATAACTTTTTCAGGTAGAAAGAAAGAGACTGAAGTAGAAGGAGAAGGGGGTGGGGGCGAGCGGTAGTGCACTGGGTTAAACGCTCATGGCACAAAGCTCAAGGACCGGTGTGGGGATTCCAGTTCAAGCCCCCGGATCCCCACCTGCAGGGGAGTCGCTTCACAGGCAGTGAAGCAGGTCTGCAGGTGTCTATCTTTCTGTCCCCCTCCCTGTCTTCCCCTCCTCTCTCCATTTCTCTCTGTTCGATCCAACAACAATGACAGCAATAACAACAGCAATAAACAAGGGCAACAAAAGGGGAAAAATGGACTCCAGGAGCAGTGAATTCATAGTGCGGGCACCAAGCCCCAGCAATAACCCTGGAGGCAATAAATAAATAAATAAATAAATAAATAAATAAATAAATGGAGGAAGGGCAAAATACCATAGTACCAGAGCTTCCTAAAGTATATGTTATCAGTCAGAGTTGAATCTGAGTTGTATACATGACAATGTAAGTGTGCTGTCCAGGTGAGCTATCTTGCTGATCCTAATACAGATTTATTTGACTGCTTTTAAATATGCCATATTTACTTGTATTTTATATCTGTGTGGTGTGACATTTAAGTAGGTCTACCTTTTAGTTTGATGACAAACCAAGCTTAGAATCCATGAAACTTGATACAGGCTTAAAATAATGAAATATAGGTATTAAGTTTTGATTTAGAAGAGCCAGGTAATGGCACATCCAGTAGAATTCATATATTATATCAATGGATTCTAGTTTAAGCCAGCAGTCCCAACTGCAGGGGGAAGCTTCACCAGCACTAGAAGTGTTGCACATATCTCTCCTCCCCTCTATCTCCCACTTATCTCTTTATCCTTTTCCCTTTATCGAGAGAGGTGGGGGATTGGCTGCCAGAAATTATATCTCTCACTCTCTCTCTTTTTCCCCTCTATCAAAAAAGAAAGAGAGAGAGAGAGAGAGAGAGTGAATTGGCTGCCAGAAATAGTGGTGACAATATGTAGGTGAAAGAAAAAATCATTTTAGTCTCTTTAGTTGCCCAAGAATCCTAGAAGATACTTTTTTGAGTGGGAAAATATGAAATTATGTGTAAATAACTAAGATACACATATTTTCTGTGTGGTTAGCAATCTAACTGTGGATCATATGAATAATCTTTATTGTTTTATTTCTTTACTGTGAGATTAATGTTTTACAGTTGACAGTAAATGAATAACCTTTTAAAATCATTGTGGTGGTTATTATTGTTGTTGTTATTGATGTCGTCGTTGTTGGATAGGACAGAGAGAAATGGAAAGAGGAGGGGAAGACAGACAGGGGGAGGGACAGACACCTGCAGGCCTGCTTCGAGCGGGGCTTGAACTGTGATCCTTACGTTGGTCCTTGAGCTTCGCACCATGTGTAATTAACCTGCTGTGCTACCGCCCGACCTCCCATGAATAACCTTTATATGCACTGGCTCTGGGCAGATTAATCATATCTGTTGTCTTTTGCCACATTTGTTGGTCTTAGGTGATGATGGTTTTCAGGGTCAGCCAGGACCTCCTGGCCCTGCAGGAGAAAAAGGCAGTAAAGGAGAACCTGGCCTTCCAGGACCTCCTGGACCAATAGATCCAGATCTGCTAGGCTCAAAAGGAGAGAAAGGGGACCCAGGTTTACCAGGTGAGTGAATACACTTATTTATTTATAAATTTAGTGTTTCAGTGTCTCCAAAGATTTATTTTGATAGTATGAATTGACGTCTAGTCCAGAATTCATCAACAACAGCACTTAGATACATCAAATCCCACTAATAAAAATTAATTTGGGGGCCAGGTGGTGGCGCACCTGGTTAAGTGTTCACATTGTAGTATACAAGTACCTGGGTTCAAGCCCCCTGGTCCCTTTCTGCAGAGGGGAAAGCTTCATGAGTTGGTGAAGCAGGGCTGCAGGTGTCTTTCTGTTTATCTCCCTCTGTTGGTATCCAATAATAAATAAATAATTTTCATTTTATTTGCACTATTTCAATGATCAATTATCGTTTGAGAATTTTCTTTGTGGTTTAGCCATTACAGAGGTTTTACAATAAACTTGAGTTGTCAGTTTCAGGCCTTCCAAGTACAGTGTAATATGTATTCAGGGAACGGTAAATATAGCCATAATTCTTGGAAATCAGCTTCAATTTAAGGGAAATTCTCTTGGCCTTTACTTTTTAACTTGAAACCTGTGGGGGACATGAATATTAAAACATTCCCCTCGGTATTTTGATGTCCATACTGTGCCTACCTAGTGAATAACTATGTTATTACAGTTATTTTATTAGGCAAACACTGATTTTTCTAAATAGACTTATTTTTTCTTTGTATAAAGTACAACATTTTCACATTTTCATAAAGTCATTAGAAAATATTAGTAGGCACAAATAAAACACTTTGGTAATCTATCAATAGTATATTTATAGAATAGTCTTTCAAATAATGTTGCAGTTTGAATATTTGCACCTTATAGTTTGTGACTCTTTAGTGTTGTATCCACTACTATTGTCGTGTATGTGTGTGTGTGTGTGTGTGTGTGTGTGTGTGTGTAGTTATAATTTTACTTATGAGGGGTGAGGTGGTGGTGTATTCAGTAGAGCACAGATAGTAAAATTTTCAAATACCTGGGTTCTAACCCCAGTTCCCATCTACAAGAGAGGAAGCATCATGAACAGTAGAACAGTGCTGCGGACATCTATCTTTCTCCCTCTCTATTTTTCTCTGTCTCTATCCAAAATAAATAAATGAGTAAAATAAAACATTAAAAAGTATATTTGCATATGAACTGGAATTAATGGAATTTTTCTTCTAAAAAGAAGTTAAGATATTAATGTAGTTTTATATATTATTGTGGTTTTGCATATAGTCATGAAAGATACAGGAATATTCCAAGGTTTTTTTTTGTGTGTGTAAATGAAATCTTTCTTGACTTACTCCTTAGAAATCTTATTTTTAACAAGTATGTTCTTATTTAGGTGGTAAATTTTACCCTTGGATTAAGCTCTACCTCTTGAGAACTGAGTTTGACAAATTGTTTTTTGTTATCTTATAATAAAGGACTGTGGAAGGAACAGCCAAAAATTCTTAATTTTTAAATTATGCCTTGTGTGAAAACAGTAAATTATACTTGCATATGATACAGGGATATTAATAATCACAATATTACCTGAGATATAGCCCAGAAATAATCTATTCTAATTTCTTCATTTTTATGTTGTACATGACTAAAGAAGAATGTGTCTTAATTACTTTGTGCTCAGAATTTCTTATTGGTAGTTTTTAAAAGGCAGATAATTTTGGTAAGATTGTACTGCTATTATTGGTGTTAACATCATATCAAAATATCAGTCTTCTGTATTTCACTTCTAATTCAGTTTATTTAACGATATCAACCTAACTTGTCTTATATACATCTTTGGAAGGTATTCCTGGAGTTTCAGGACCAAAAGGTTACCAAGGTTTGCCTGGAGATCCAGGGAAACCTGGGCTAAGTGGACAACCTGGATTACCAGGACCATCAGGTACGTGTGATAGACCACAGATAGCAGTTCCATGAATCATGCATTTGTTTTATATGGACTTTGTTATGGTAAGGGATATTTATTCTATTCCTAATTTCTTTTTAAAGTAAGTTTTTTAATATTAATTTGTTTATTCCCTTTTGTTGTCCTTGTTTTATTGTTGTAGTTGTTGTTATTGATGTCATTGTTGGATAGGACAGAGAGAAATGGAGAGAGGAGGGGAAGACAGAGAGGGGGAGAGAAAGATAAGACACCTGCAGACCTGTTTCACCACCTGTGAAGTGACCCCTTCAGGTTAGGAGCCAGGAGCTCAAACCGGGATCCTTACACCAGTCTTTGTGCTTTGTACCATGTGCGCTTAACCCGCTGCGCTGCCACCCGACTTCCCTATTCCTAATTTCTTTTTTTTTCTTTTTTCCCAATATTTATTTATTCCCTTTTGTTGCCCTTGTTTTTTGTTGTTGTTGTTGTAATTATTTATGTCATTGTTGCATGGAACAGAGAGAAATGGAGAGGGAAGGGGAAGACAGAGAGGGGGAGAGAAAGACACCTTCAGCCCTGCTTCACCACTTGTGAAGCGACTCCCCTACAGGTGGGGAGCCAGGGGCTCGAACTGGGATCCTTACTCTGGTCCTTGAGCTTTGTGCCACGTGTGCTTAACCCACTGCGCTACCTCCCGACTGCCCCCCCATTCGTAATTTCTTTTTAAAAATATTTATTCCCTTTTGTTGCCCTTATTGTTTTATTGTTGTAATTATTATTGTTGTTGTTATTGATGTCATCGTTGTTGGATAGGACAGAGAGAAATGGAGAGGGGAGAGGAAGATAGAGAGGGGAAGAGAAAGACCTGCAGACCTGCTTTATCTCTTTTTAAGCAACTCCCCTGCTGGTGGGGATCCTGGGGCACGAACTGGGATCCTTACTCTAGTCCTTGAGCTTTGTGCCATGTGTGCTTAACCCACTGTGCTACCACCCAACTCCCCCCTATTCCTAATTTCTTTTTTAAAAATATATATATATATATATATTCCCTTTTGCTGCCTTTGTTGTTTTACTGTTGTAGTTTTTATTGTTGCTGTTATTGATGTCATCGTTGTTGGATAGGACAGAGAGAAATAGAGAGGGGAGGGGAAGACAGAGAGGGGGAGAGAAAGACACCTGCAGACCTGTTTTATTGCTTGTGAAGCGACTTCCCTGCAGGTGGGTGTCCGGGGGCTCAAACAGGGATCCTTATACTGGTCCTTGCGCTTTGTGCCACGTGCGCTTAACCCGCTGTTCCACCGCCCAACTCCCTATTCCTAATTTCTTTTTTTTTTTTTTTGTTTTTTTTTTTTTTGTTTTTTTGTTTTTTTTTTTTTTTAAATATTTATTTTATTTTTTAAACTTGTTTTTTTATTTTTAAGTATTTTATTTATTTAATTTTATTTTTGAGATAGATGCAGAGAGAAAGACACAGAGAGAAACACCAGAGCACTGCTCAGCTCTGGCTTATGGTGGTGCGGGGGATTGAACCTGGGACTTCGGAGTCTCAGGCATGAGAGTCTCTTTGCATAATCATGATGCTATCTACCCCCTATTCCTAATTTCTTAAGGGTATTTATCACTAATAGATGTTGAAGGTTGTCAAATGTTTTTTGAAATATTGATACAAATGTGATTTTTATCATATTTTGTTGATGCGGTATATTATGTTGATTCATTTGCATATGTTCAATGATCATTGCATCCCTGGGATAAATCTCACCTGGATTTGATGAATTATTTTTTTGTAGTTTTGTTGAATTTGATTCTTCCAAGGTTTTATTGAGGATTTTTGCATTAGTGTTGATTTTTGTTAGCTATTTTTTATTGATTTAGTAATGATTGACAAGACCATAGGATAAGAGAGGTACAATTCCACATAATTCCCACCACTAGAGTTCAGCATCCCAGTCTCTCCTTTGGAACCTTTCCTATTCTTTATCCTTCTGGGAGCATGGACCCAGGATCATTATGGGGTACAGAAAGTGGAAGGTCTGGATTCTGCAATTGCTTCTCCACTGGACCTGGGCATTTGCAGATTGGCCCATACTCCAGACTATCTCTCTTTCCCTAGTGTGGCAGGGCTCTGGAGAAATGGGGTTCCAGGTTACATTGGTGAGGTCATCTGTCCAGTGAAGTCAGGTTGGTGTCACGGTAGCATCTGCAAGTTGGTAGCTGAAAAAGCTTTTAAGATATAAAGCAGAATGATTGTTTAATAATCAGGAATCTAAAGGTAAAAATTTTTGTACTGTTATTCCTACTTGTTAGATCAGAGTGCTGTTGGATTCATAGAATGCATCTGTGAGTGTTTCCTTTTTTTCATTTGTTTTCTCAGAAGAGTTTGAGTATGATGAGTGTTAGTTCTTTGAAATTTTTTTCATCAGTAAAACCATCTGGTCCTGAGTTTTTGTTCTTGAGAAAACTTTTGATTACTACTTCAATTCCTACACTAGTGATTAGCCTAGTAAAACTATCTACTTCCTCCTGAGCCAGTCTTGGAATGTGGCATGATTTTAAGAATATGTCCTTGTCATCTAAATTGTCCAATTTCCTTGAATATAGAAGCTCATAATACTTTCACAATCCTTTGTATTTAGAGATCATTAGTTATCATTTCCCATATCTTATGTCATGATTTATCTCTTTCCTGTGAGCATAGCTAATAGTTTTTCTCTTTTATGTAACCTTTCAAAGGACCACCACTTGGTTTCCTTTATGTCTTGTACTATTTTTTATAATTTCTGTTTCATTATTTCTGCTCTGATTTTTATTCCCTTTTTCTGCCTCTTTATATCTTTTTTTTTTTTTTTTGCTCTTTTACTGGTACCTCGATTGTAATGTTAGATTGCTTATTTGAAACCTTTCTTCTTGGTTAATGAAGTCTGTAATGCTGTGAACGTCTCTCCAATAGTGCTTTTTCTGAATTCCATAGAATCTGGTATCTCATCTCTTCATGTTTTAGTGTACTCCAATTCCCTCTATTTTTATTTCAATAATCAGGCTCTACATGGGAAAGCTATTCCTGAGTCTTTTTAAAAAAGTTTAAATATATTAGATAATTATAGTAGGGACATGTGTATACATATGACAAATGCAACTTCAATTGAAAATGTTTAGTTCAAGAAACAAGATAATCCTGATTAAACAAGATTGACAAACCCCTAGCCAGACTCACTAAAAAAAAAGGGGGGAAGACTCAAGTTTATAGAATTGTAAACGGTAGATAACTTCATTAGTTTTAACAGCTGAGTAACATACACAGTTGTGTATATATTACCACAACATCCTTAGCCACTCATCTGCTTTTGGTCATCTGGATTGCTTCCTGGATTTGGCTATTACAAACTGTGCTGCTTTAAACATAGGTATATATAGACCTCTTCTTATAGGTGATTTTGTTTCCTTTGAATACATTCTCAGGAGGGAAATTGCTAAATCATAGGATAGGTCCATTTCTAGTCTCCTAAGATATCTGTTTTCCACCATGGTTGGACCAATTTATATTCCTATGAGTAGTGCAGGAGTGTCTCTTCCCTTACCCCATCTTCTTCAACATTTGTTGTTCCTGTCCTTTCTTATGTATGAAATTCTTACAGAGGTTAAGTGGTATCCCATTGTTGTCTGTATTTGTATTTCTTTATCAGTGACTCTGAGCAATTTCTCATGTGTCTATTGGCCCTCTGGATCTCTTCCTTGGTGAAGTTTGTCCATGCCCTCCCTATATATTCTGGTGGAGATTTGTTTGTTTGTTTGATGTGTTTTTGTTCCTAAGTTTACTGAATTCTTTCTGTATTTTGCTTATTGGTATTTATCTGAAGTATGTTGTAAAAAGAACTTCTCCCATTCTGTAGGGTGTCTTTCTGCTTGGGTGATGGTAGCTTTTGCTGTGCAAAAGCTTTTCAGTTTGATGTAGTCTCATTGGTTTGTTTCTATTTTATTTCCTGTTAAGCCTAAGTTATTGAAGACATTTCTGAAGCACAGATGATGAATTGTTCTGTATGGCTTCATTTGAGACCACTTTGTCTTTGTTTTGCTGTCGTTATTTTCCTGAAGGTCTCCCTCATGCCATAAGGAGTATGTTATGATTCTATTGTGTTGCTGCCATTGTGACCTGTGAGATCATTTAGAACTCATTTTGTATCTTTGAGTGCACTCACACTGGGTGCATATGCACTAATAATAGTTACAACATCTTATTGAATTGATCCTATGATTGTTGTATAGTATCTCTCTTTGTCCCCTATTACCTTTTTTAACTGCAGGTCTGTTTTCTAACATGAGAATAACAATGCCTGCCCATTTTTCTATAGTATTGGTTTGAAACACCTTGCTCCAACCTTCACTCTAATAGTTTCTTGTAACCACAGAATTGGTGGACCCTATTTTCTTTCTTTCTTTCTTTTTTCTTTTTCTTTCTTTTTTTTTTTTTTTTTGTCTATCCAACCACTACATGACTTTTGACTGGTAATTTTAGGCCATTCACATTTAGGATGATTATTGATGCACATGTCTTACGTACTTCCAACTGTATTTTGGGTTTTTAAATATTTGATTTCTTTTCCCATATGCTTCTGTCTGACAAAAAATATATGGGTGGCTTTCTAATAATAATTTTCTCACTTTCACTATTTTAAAAAATTATTTATTTATTCCCTTTTATTTCCCTTGTTGTTTCATTGTTGTAGTTATTATTGTTGTTGTTATTGATGTTATTGTTGTTGTTGGATAGGACAGAGAGAAATGGAGAGAGGAGGGGAAGACAGAGAGGGGGAGAGAAAGATAGACACCTGCAGACCTGCTTCACCGCCTGTGAAGCGACTCTCCTACAGGTGGGGAGTCCGGGGTTCGAACTGGGATCCTCATGCCGGTCCTTGCACTTTGTGCCACCTGCGCTTAACCTGCTGCGCTATCGTTCGACTCCCTTACTTTCACTATTTAAAAAAAATTTTTTATTTATAAAAAGGAAACATTGACAAAACCATAAGATAAGAGGAGTACAACTTCACACAATTCCCACCGCCAGAACTCCGTATCCCTACTGTTAACATCAGAGTCTCTATTTCATGTATTTTTCATCTACAATTAGTGAGGTATATAACTTGTTGCATCTAAAATATTATATATAAAACGTGCCTCATCTTGTCATTTGTTTGAACTGCTCCTGCCCATTTTTTCTCCCTTTTCATACTGCACTGGTATCTCATATTACCGTTGTGCCTATTGCTGTTTACTTATCAACTTATTCAGGATTAAGTGTTCTTTACTTTTTCTTTTCTTACAGAACTCCTTTCAGTAATTCTTGCAAGGCAGGTCTAGTGGCAGCCAACTTCTTTAGCTTTCATTGTTTGAGATGACCTTTATTTCACTATCATAGGTCAATGATAATCTTGCAGTATAAATTATTTGTGACTGGCAGTTCTTATCTTTTAATTCCCAAAATACATTATTCCTCTCGCTCTCTCTCTCCTGGACTGTAAGATTTCTTCTGAGAGGTCTAATGAGAGCCTGATCACACCACCTTTATAAGTCACTTCAATGTTTTCTTTAACAACCTTCAAAAATGCTACTTTGTGCTTGAATTTTGATAATTTCATAATTATGTCTTGGTGTAGGTCATTTTGGGTTTAGCAATTTGATGTTCTCTTCACTTCATGAATATTTGTGTCCTTTCCGTTCCCCAGATTTGGAAAATTTTCACCTGTTATTTCCTTGAATATAGTCTCTCTTTCCATTTTAGAGATTATGGTTATATTAACCTCTTATCTTAAAATGTTCTCCTCTGCATAAGTGGGACTGCTTCTAAAGCTTTGGAGTGGTACCTGAATTCCATTCAAAGTATCCCTTATACTCTGTAGCTCCATTTGGAATTTTGCCTTCAAACCTCTCATCTCAATTCTAATAATGAAAATTCTATATCCTTCCTGGTAGTCCTTTGCAGCATTAGTCACCTTACAAGCAACATAGATTTCTTTTCACGTTTCTGTTAATACTACTTTTGCAGCTTCTTTGGCCATTTTCTTTTAGTTGTTCTGTAGGGAATAAGGGACAGCCGATTTTTATCTTCATGAGAGTTCTTTAGGTTAGTTTTTCTATAGAATCCATTCTGTATTGCTTAAATGTTGCCTGGACAAGAAATAATATCCCTTTCTTTCCTTCACATCTTCTATATTTACTTCACCAAGTTGGAAGTAGGTGTGAAATTAAAGGGAAAAAATTAAACAATGTGTGATCTCTGGAAAATACCTATGTAATACCACAGAGCACATACACCTGACCCCTAAGAAGATTAGTTGAACAAATCGTGTATGATTAACCCTCATCATTCTCTGGCCTAATGGTATATGTATATAGCATGACAAGTCACCATTTCCTCTATTTTTATTTCAATAATCAGTCTCTGCATGGGAAATCTACTCCCAAGTCTTTAAAAAAGAAGGTTAAATATATTAGATAATTATAGTAGGGACATGTGTATGCATATAATAAATGCAACTTCAATTGAAAATGTTTAGTTCAAGAAACAAGGTGTCCTGATTAAATTAATAGATTTTTTTCAGCTGAATTAGGAGACTGCTTGAGTGTTTTGAGCTGAGTTATATATGTGAAACTTAATCATAGTCTAAATTTTTATGTTTATTCAAATTTTCTATTTTATGTTATAACTTATTCTAAAACAACAACAACAATAATTGTTAACTAGTGTTACTTTTACAAATTTGGATTTTCTAGGTCCCAAGGGCAACCCTGGTCTCCCTGGTAATCCAGGACTTACAGGACCTCCTGGACCTAAAGGAAATATAGGTGATATGGGGTTTCCAGGTGAGTAATAAAAACATCACAAATATTTCAATCTCATAAATGTACAATGGTTAGTACTCTAGTGTTAGAAAGAATAAAACGGAGGAATTATCTCAGATTATCATTGGGTAGCTTTTTCATTAAAGAAATATTTGAAGTGGAAATAAAAGAGGCAGAACTTTAGATGCCTAGAAACCGAAAATACATAAATTACCTCTTTCATTAGTATATCTTTTGACTTAATATCCTTAAAATGAGTTTTTAAAAAATGTTTATTTATATTCCCTTCTGTTGCCCTTGTTTTTCATTGTTGTTGTAGTTATCGTTGTCATTGTTAGATAGGATAGAGAGAAATGGAGAGAGGAGGGGAAGACAGAGAGGGAGAGAGAAAGACAGACACCTGAAGACCTGCTTCACAGCCTGTGAAGGGACTTCCTTGCAGATGGGGAGCCGGGGGCTCGAACCAGGATCCTTACGCCGGTCCTTGCGCTTTGCGCCATGTGCGCTTAACCCACTGTGCTACCTCCCGACTCCCAAAAATGAGTTTTTATATAGCCCTGTTTGTAAGGTGTATTATTGTATAACTCAGAATTTGGAGTTAATTTCCATAACCTATTTTCTTGGACATAAATGTCTTAGATATGTCATAAATGAAGAATATTTTTGTAATATGTTGTATTATATGTTTTCAACAGGTCCTCAGGGTATAAAAGGGTCTCCTGGACCTCCTGGAGTACCTGGACTACCTGGTTCCTCAGGATTTCCTGGGCAGAAAGGAGAGAAAGGTGATCCTGGTGTTTCAGGCATTGGTCTTCCAGGTCTTCCCGGTCAAAAGGTAAACATTATAGCCATATGCCCAAGGGACTGTGAATTTTTTTTTATACTGTGCAATTCCTGTTTCTTTATTCACAATAGCTTCAAGCACAAGTTACAGAATGACTTGAGGTATTCTCGGTAAGAGAGTCATTTTTTCTCTCTTAAATTGTAGTAAGATATGTTTTGGGAATTGTATCCAGTTAAAATAAAAAGTAAGGAGGGATCATTCTGGTTTGTTTACCTTTTCTCTATCTTAATCTCTGAGCATGTTTCAGTAAACCAAAGACATTTCTCTGTCCAGTTTTTGGTTTTATTTTCCCTTCTTATTTGTGATATTGTTGATCTTTGACCTCATATTATAAACTAAATTGAAGAGACATATAATCAAGGTAATATGTATTAATCAATAGAAGTACAGTGGTGTTGGGAGTCGGGGGTAGTGTGGCGGGTTAAGCGTACAGGGCGCTAAGCGTATGGACGGTTTTAAGGATCCCGGTTCGAGCCCCTGACTCCCCACCTGCAGGGGAGTCCCTTCACAAGTGGTGAAGCAGGTCTGCAGGTGTCTACCTTTCTCTCCTCCTCTCTGTCTTTCCTCGTCTCTCCATTTCTCTCTGTCCTGTCCAACAACGACGACATCAATAATAACTACAACAATAAAACAAGGACAACAAAAGGGAATAGATAAGTAAATATTAAAAGAAGTACAGTGGTATTCTTAATTGCTTATCTGAAGTATTTCTCTAAAAATAGGTTTACATATGCTCTGCACCTCAATCAATGTGAACATTTTGATGAGATTTTTCAAATAATTTACAACTCATTCTAGGATTATTGTAGTCAAGGAATTACTTAGTAACTACTTAATTTCAAGTAGATTTAACTTATGAAATTAAGTTTATAGTAGTATTTAATATAAAAGTCTTTATGGAAATGCTATAATTTATGCCTTTATAAAATTAAACATATATAAGTATTTTATAAATAGTATTATTACTGCCAATTCCCATGTCTAGTGGAGAAGTAATTAGAAAAGCCAGAACTCCTGTCTTCTGTACCTTAAGATGAGTTTTGATCCATATTTCCAAAGAGATAAGTGATAGGTGAAGTAAACAAGAGGACACTGTACCCCCATTCCACCAAGACTGAATATTGTTCACCAGGAATCTTCTTTATTTAATTTTATTAGTTATTTAATAATGATTAACAAGACTTTAAGATAACAAGGGTCCAATTCCATAGTTCCCCCCACCAGAGTTCCCTGTCCCATCCTCTCCATTGGAAACTTTCCTATACTTTAGCTCTCAGGGAATATGAACCAGAATTCTTTATGAGGTGCAGAGGGTGGAAGTTCTGGATTCTGTAATTGCTTCTTCACTAGATATGAACATTGTTAGGTCGATTCATATCCCCAAGGTGTTTCTGGTTTTCTCTAGTTGAGTAGCCTAGAGCTAATATGCTACCATGCACAAGGACCCGTCCGTGTTCAATCTTCCAGTCCCTACTTGCAAGGGTAAGGCTTCTCCAGTAATAGAGCAGTGTTGCAGGGGTCTCTCTTTCTCTCTCCCTTTTTCTCTTTATATCTGCCTGTCTATATAAAAATAGAGAATAGAGCAAAATAAATGACCACAGGGAGCATGCATTGGATTCATTGTATAGGATCAAAGCCCCACCAGTAACCCTGGTGGCAAAATAAAAGGAATTATGTTACTCGGCTACATGTAATTAGTTTTTTTAAAAAAAGTACCACTGACCTAAAAATTCTAGTTTATAGATAATTTTTTGGGTTCCTGGGGCCTATAAAGGCATGATTAACACTGTTATTATTCCATCTTTTCTATTTTTAATAGAGAGAGAGAAGAGAGACAGATAGAGAAGGTGAGACATCACAGGACCACTCTTAACAAATGTGGAATTTCCCTTGGTGTCATGGTGCTCAAACCTTTGACCTTGGTAAGACAGGTATTTGTACCAAATGAGGTCTACCAGTCTTAATGTTGATTTCTTTATAGTAGTCTAAAAAAAACTGTATTTTGTTCAGGTGATCAACATATTTTGTGACATAAAGACAAGTTTCTGCATATTAGCTGTAAATTAAAAACGTAGAGTTTGTTTAAATTTATTTCAATTTCGTCTATTCAATTTAAATTATACTAGCAATGCTTAGATACATATTTTCATTAGTAATAATAATGCAACACTGAGATAGAACCAAACTCCTGTGAGAATCACCCATATTTTTCAAAAAGGCCCAAAACAACAATGCCTGAAAAGGTATATAGGAAAGATGATCCTTATCCACTACTAGTAGGAATGTAAACTAGGTCTGCCTCTCTCTTTGGTAAACAGAATGGGAATTTCTCCCCCACCCCCACCCAAACTGAAATATATATAGGGTTATCTAGCAGTTCCACTCCTACATATCTACCTAAGGAACACAATAAAGCTTATCTGAAACTATATGTGCACACCTATGTTCATGGCAACACTGTTTATAATAGCCAAGATTTGGAAGCAACACAAGTGTCAAATGGTAGATGAATAGATGAGCAATTTGTGAATATATATTCAAAACAAATCTTAAAAAATAAGAGTAAAAAATTATCTTACCATTTGTTACAGCATAGATGAACCTATGTGGGGTCATCCCAAGTGAAATAAAACTGAAGAAGAAATACAGATTTAGGATGATCTCTGTCATGTGTGGGATATATAGAAACAAAACAATAGAAATGACAGAATCAATCATAAACAAACCTTGATTTATGACTATAGATCTGAGATTAACAAGAAGGGAGGGGACTTCAAAGATCTGTGATGAAAGGAGATTGGCACTTTGGTCCTGTGAGATATGGTAACACATATATGGAAGAGTTGCGAAAGCACCCAATGAAACAAAAAAAAGTGCTATAATATAATATTACTTCAATACTACTAAACAACCAATACTACTGTTACTACTAACAACAACTATGCAAAGCCAAAGGGTTTACTCAGGAGCACTTGTCTTGTGTGTGTAAGGCTCTGGGTTTGATCTCTGGCACCAGATAATAAAAAAGACAAAAATACCAAGCATAATTCTAGGGGTGGTAAAGCTGTGTTTGCTCAGTCACTTTCTGTTTCATAAAAAAGTAAAGTAAAATCAGTGACTAAGAGGTAGTTCAGTGGTATAGTACATACCATCTGAGGTCTCATGTTCGATCTCTGGCATCACATAGAAAAATAGTAATATAAACATTAAACTTCAACCCAACCCCCACCACATGGAAGGATGCTTTGGTGCTGTGTTTTCTTTCACTGTTTTTTTTCTCTCTCTCCTTCTCTAAAATTAAAAATAATAGTTCAAGAATAAAAGTGAACTTTATAAACTATCTTTGTTTTTTAATTTTTAATTATTTATTCCCTTTTGTTGCCCTTGTTTTTTTATTGTTGTAGTTATTATTGATGTCCTTATTGTTGGATAGGACAGAGAGAAATAGAGAGAGGAGGGGAAGACAGAGAGGGGGAGAGAAAGAGAGACACCTACAGATCTGCTTCACCGCCTGTGAAGCAACTCCCCTGCAGGTGGGGAGCCAGGGCCTCGAACCAGGATCCTTATGCCAGTCCTTGAGCTTTGTGCCAAGCACTTAACCCTCTGCACTACTGCCCGACTCCCTATAAACTATCTTTTTTCTTTCTAGTCTGTTCTCCATATATATGTAATTGGTGTAGAAATGTGGATCCTTCCCATCTGCAGAGGGGAAACCTTTAGGAGTGGTGAAGCAAGGTGCAATTGTCTCTCTATCTCCCTTTCCCCCTCTCAATTTCTTTCTGTCTATAGCCAATCACAAATAAATAAATAAATAAATCTATTTAAAAATGAATAAAATTGAACCCTTTGTTTTTCAGACAAAATTTGGGGTTGTCTAGACGTTGTATGTGGGGACATATATTCTTTTATATCACTGTCATGTGTCTGTATTATTAATTTTTCAATGGATCTTAAAGAATTTTCTCACTATATATTTTAGATGGCTGAAAAATATCATAGTGAACATTTTTTGCACATATCTATAATGTGCAATTAGCAATACTGCATATATTCATAAAAGTGAAATTGTGGGGTCAAATATAATGCATTTAACTTTTCCCTTTCTTATCTTCAGAGTAATAGTAACATATAAACTTGAGTCATCTTAAAACTAATCATAAGTCTTCTTTCAGCTTGTTACATGGTCCAAACCCATAATTCTTTCCCAAGATGGCCGCTGTTAGTAGTTTGTCATGTATTTCTCCAGAATTTCTGTATACATAAAAATATGCATATATATTATTCAGTTTGAAGAATCAATTTGTGGGGGTTGAGCGGTAGCGCAGCAGGTTAAGCATACATGGCACCAAGCCCAAGGACTGGCATAAGGATCCTGGTTTGATCCCCTCCCCACCTGCATGGGGGTTGCCTCACAAGTGGTGAAGCAGGTCTGCAGGTATCTATCTTTTCTCCTCCTGTCTTTCCCTCCTCTTTCCATTTTTCTCTGTCCTATCCAACAATGACATCAATAATAACCACCACCACCACCACAACAACAACAACAAAACAACAACAAGGGCAACAAAAGGGGAAAAAATAGCCTCCAGGAGCAGTGGATTTGTAGTGCAGGTACCAAGCCCCAGTGATAACCCTAGAGGCAAAAAAAAAAAAAAAGAAAGAAAAGAAAAGAATCAATTTGTTACACCCAAACTCTGATATTGAGAAGCATCTTACAATTGGAAGCGTTTTTCCTGTTGCCAATATATGACATGATGCTACATCTTCCAAATGTAGGTGTCTTATATTTTTATTTAGACACATGAAGTCAAAAATATAAATATATATATATTCATTCTCTGGATTTATATGCATTCACTTAGTAAATATAGAAAAAATTCTTTCAATATACATTTATTTCACAAGAGAGAGGAGAGAGAGAACTGCTATTCTTTTTTTTTTAAGTTCTTTATTGGGAAATTAATGTTTTACATCCGACAGTAAATACAATAGTTTGTACGTGCATAACATTTCCCAGTTTTCCATATAACAATACAACACCCACTAGGTCCTCTGCTATCCTTTTCGGACCTGTATTCTCCCCTCCCACCCACCCCAGAGTCTTTTACATTGGTGCAATACGCCAATTCGAGTTCAGGTTCTACTTGTGTTTTCTCTTCTGATCTTGTTTTTCAACTTCTGCCAAAGAGTGATATCATGCTATATTCATCCTTCAGAGAACAGCTGTTCTAACTGGTGACAGAGTTCTAACAAGTTTCCCCTCATGGAAGTCCTATGTGTTCTTTGTTTTTTTATAACTATATTTGATAGACAACCAGAAATTTGAGGAGAGAGAGGGAGGGGGGGAGGTGAGGGGGAGAGGGACAGAGAAATGGACACGCACACGCGCGCGCACACACACACACACACACACACATCTGCAGCACTGCTTCACTACTTGTGAAGCTTTCTTCCTGCAGGTGGGCCAGGAACTTGAACCCCGGGTTCTTGAGCATTGTAGCATGTGCTCTCAACCAGATCCACCACCAACTGACCCCAAGTTCTATGTGTTCTACTTATTGCACCACCTCTAGCTGCTAGAAAACTTTATCAACTCCAAATTATAGCCTTTATATGTTTCCATATTAGTTACTTTGTTTTACCTATGAATAACTCAACCTATTATAAGTACTAACACCATTCCTATATTTTCATAACTACATTGATACACTGAAGATTCTTTTTTATTGTTGGGTTGTTTTATAAAATCTTTTATTGTTTGTTTTTTATTGGAGTGGGTTAATGGATTTGAGTACACTTGTTGATATGTGAGTACCATTCCTCAACTCCTCATGTAGTATCTGTAAAAACATGATTACCCCAATTTTTGGTACTATTCTATCATCATGCATCAGCATACAAAAGCTCACCCCCCTACACACACCAGTCCATTCCTTTCCCTTTTTCCCCAGAGTCCTTTGCTTCAGTGCAATCCACCAAGCCCAGTCCAAGTTTCACTTAGTGTTTCCCTGCTATTGGGAATAATATAGCTATGAACATGGTAGTGCATATATTCTTTTAAATTAGTGTTTTCGTGTCTTTTGGATAAATGCCCAAGAGTAGTATTACTATATCATAAGATCTTTCCATTTTTATTTGGTTAAGGTCTCTCCATATTATCCTCTGTATTGACTGCAGCAGTTTATATTTCTACCATCCACATAATTCAGTTCTTCTTCTTCCACATCCTCTTCAACACTTATTACTTCTTGTTTTGTTGATGTAGGCCATTCTCACTGGTGTGAGTTGGAATCTGCATTTAGTTTGCATTTCTCTAATGATGATTGAAGTGAAATATTTCCTCCTAAGTCCGTGGACCATGTTTACTCCCTTAGAATGTTATATATTCAGATCTTTTGTCTACCTTTATTGAGTTTGTAGTTGTTGTTGCTGTTGAGTCCTATGAGTACTTTATAGGTGTTTAATATCAATTACTTGTCAAGCGTTGGATGTGCAAATATCTTTTCCCAATTACTAGATTGCCTGTTTACCCCTGTGTAGTTTGCTCATGATGTCTACAAGATTTTTATTTGATGTCATCTCATTTGTTTAATTTTGATGTAGTTTTACTTTTTCCCCCTCTATTTTACAGAGGGAAATAGAGGGGATAGATAGATAGATAGATAGATAGATAGATAGATAGATAGATAGATAGATATGTAGGTAGATAGGTGGATACCTGCAGACCTGCTTCACTGCTCATGAAGCATCCCTCCTGCAGATGGGGAACAGAGGCTTAGACTGGGGCTCTCAAGCATGGTAATGTGTGCACTAAATTAGGTGTCCCACCACCCATCCCCATTATATGATTTTTATGGTTTTTTTTTCTTGATTCTGTGGTATATTACATTGACTGATTTGCAAATGTTGAACTACCCCTGCCCCCCCCCAGTAATGAATGACACTAGTCTTTGTAATTGTTCTCTTTATATGTTGCTAGATTCAGTCTGTCAAAATTTTGTTGAGGATTTATGCCTGATTGTTCATCAAGAATATGTCTATAATTTAGTAGAGTTCTATTTTTGTTTTGAGATCAGTGATATTAGCCTCATAAAATGTGTTTAGCAGTATATTACCCTCTTCAAATTTCTGGAGGAGTTTGAGGAGCAAACCGAATAGTTCTTCTCTGGAATTCTTTGAGAATTCATTAGTAAATCCATCTGGCCTTGAACTTTTGTTCTTAGGAAGATTTTTATCACTGCTCGAATTTCTGTACTAAGGATTGACCTGTTCCATTTGTATACTATCTCTTGTCAAACTTGGTAGTTGGTGTAACTCTAAGAATGTATTAATTTCATCTACATCATACAATTTATTTTCATTTTTATTTGCAATAAATAAATAAATATTTACATATTTATTTACATATTTTTGTATAAGTTTGTATGATTCTTTGTATCTCTGTATCATCATGTGTAATTTCATCTCATTCCTAATTGTTTTTGTCAGACCTTTCTCTCTCTTTTTCTTTGTGAGTCTAACCAGTGACTTGTCTGTTTTACTTATTCTTTCATTCCGAAGCTCTTGGTTTCATTGATCCTTTTAGTCATCTTTTTGGTTTCTATTTATTTGATTTCTGCTCTAATTGTTTTTGACTACCAACCCCCTCCTGCTGACCTTAGGGTTTTTTTATTTGCTCCTTTAGGTATTTTTTTTTTAGTTGGTTCACTGGTGATGCTCTAGTAAGACAACTTATATGTTTAACACAATTGCTATCAAAATACATAAAGAATGCTTTTCAAAAAGAGAAAATATATATACTAAAATTCAAGTGGAATTTCAAGGGACCCAAATAACCAGAATACTCTTTAGGGGAAAAATATAGCAAAGTTGGAGGCATTGTACCTTCTTATTTGAAATTATATTACAAAAGTATAGCTATGAAAATAGCATGGTGCTGGAACAAAAAGCATATAGGCCAATATAATAGAAAGGCTAGTCCTGAACTGGAGTTGGTGTATTCCACCAAAGTAAAAGACTCTGGGGTGGGTTGTGGGGGAGAGTACAGGTCCTGGAAAAGGATGACAGAAAACCTAGTGGGGGTTGTGTTGTTAGGTGGACAACTGAGAAACGTTATGTATGTACAAACTATTGTATTTACTGTCGAGTGTAAAACATTAATCTCCCAATAAAGGAATGAAAAAAAAAAGAAGTTGTAAATATGAAAGAACGAAGAGAAAGGATAGTCCAAAATGACCTCTTAAAGCTAAATGGTCTTTAACAAATATACCAAGACCACTCAATAGAAGAAGAGTCTCTTCTTAACTCTGGTTGCAATTTTTAAAAAGTAATAAAGAAAAGAAAATAGGCATTGAGTTTATTTGTAATATTTAAAGGTAATTACCTACTCTCTTTCAGATTAAACCTTGGCATTTTCTCTTTTTAAATTTTTGGTATAGAAATTATATCATATTGTTAATAATAGTAAGAATTATGTTAATTTATTCATTCATGTTAATTGTTAATTTATTAGTTTTTTTCTGTCAAAGATGGAATTAATTCAATCCAAAACTTTGTTTATTTTCATTTCATTTTATTGAGGAGTTGGTGGTGTACAGTAGAGTTGTTGACATATGGCCACATCGGTACCCCATGATCCTTTGCATTTCATTCCAATCCCTCCTTCCTTGGAGTCATTTGCCTTGATGCAGAGTCTACCTGGTTTTTGTCCAAAATTTTGTTGTTATATGTATAAGCATGTGTTTGCTTTATATGATTCAGACAAGACTATATCGCCCACCAATTCTTGTTTTTTAAAAATGTCATATGAAAAGAAAAGTCATTTCTTTTTAAAAAAATTAACAAAAGGAGGGCCGAGCAGTAGTGCTGCAGGTTAAACACACATGGTGCAAAGCACAAGGACCAGTGCAAGGATCCCTGTTCGAGCCCCCGGATCCCCACCTACAGGGGGAGGGGTCCCTTCACAAGCAGTGAAACAGGTCTGCAGGTGTCTATCTTTCTTTTCCCCTCTCTGCCTCCCCCTACTCTCTTGATTTCTCTCTGTCCTATCCAACAAGAATAAGGGCAACAAAAATGGGGAAAATGGCTTCTAGGAGCAGTGGATTCACAGTATACACCAAATCCCAGAGATAACCCTGGAGGCAAGGAGGCAAAAAAAAAAAAAAAAAAAACGAAAACACTTGTGCCACAAATAGATCTTAGTCACTGCTACAAACATATACACTAACTTGGGAAGGAAATATTGCTTAGGTGATGATCCTAATGAGCAGAATAGTACACAGTGGTAGATTTGAACTTGTGGCAAATATTCTTGTTATTGAAAAATTTGTTTTAATTCAAAACTGAATAAGAATCATTTTTAAAGATTTATTTTATTTATTAGAGAGGGAGAGAAATCAGAGCATCACTCTGATAAATACTGTGTGTCGGATCAAACTGGGAACATCAGCATGTGAGTCAGATACTCTACTAATTGGGCTGTTTCTTCAGCTACAAGAATTATTTTTCAACTCTGTTAAAAATAATAAAAGGGCTCGAAAATTCAGTGAGGAAAAATAGTTACATATGAATTATCTCTGACATCACACCAAAGATACTTCAGTATAGTTTGAGATTTAAGACCTACATTTTTTATTTATAAAAAGAAAGCATTGACAAAACCATAGAATAAGAGGTACAACTCCACACAATTCCCACCACCAGATCTCCATATCCCATCCCCTCTCTTGATAGCTTTCCTATTCTTTATCCTTCTGTGAGATGGACCCAAGGTCATCGTGGGATGCAAAAGGTGGAAGGTCTGACCTCTGCAATTGCTTCTCCGCTAGAACATGGGCATAGACAGGTTGATCCATACTCCCAGCCTGTTTCTCTCCCTAATAGAGTGGGGCTCTGGGGAATCGGAGCTCCAGGACACATTGGTGGGATCATCTGTCCAGGGAAGTCTGATCAGCATCATGCTAGCATCTGGAACCTGGAGGCTGAAAAGCGAATTAACATACAAAGCCAAACAAATTGTTGACCAATCATGAACCTAAAGGCTGGAATAGTGCAGATTCTTTTATTGGAGTTGGGGGGTCCTCCGTTTTGTAGATAGCTAGTAG
Source organism: Erinaceus europaeus (assembly GCF_950295315.1). Lineage (NCBI taxonomy): Eukaryota > Metazoa > Chordata > Mammalia > Eulipotyphla > Erinaceidae > Erinaceus > Erinaceus europaeus. Next base: position 54,520,445 of record NC_080185.1, on the reverse strand, counting down.
GCATATTTTAGTTATATTCCAAAGGGCCTGTGGCTATATTATTTTTTTTCCCTGAGCCTGAAATCTGATATGCAGATGGATCCAAGTTATTGTCTGGGGAGATGATGTCACATCTGGGAAAGGACCAGAAAGCTGGATCAGGGAAGAGAGTAGCTCCCTAATATGGAAAAGGGGTATAAATATTGTTGACTGTAAACCTCATCAGTTTCATCTGATCTGGGGCCCACATTCAGCTTAGGAGCCTATGTGACCTCTGCATCCTTGTAGATCTGAGCTCACATTCTGTGGTCATGAGTAGGAACATTCCAAGCTGCCCCAATATTGGGACCCATCTTCCTCAGGTGTAGCATAGAGTATGTTGTCCATCTTCCCATCCTCCAAAGACCTACATTTTAAATTATGAGAGATGAAGAACCTAACCTAAGAGCTTTGTGGAAGCTCTCGGTTTATAGGAAGACCTCATAGAGGGAATGAGGTTAGAAACAATGTCAGCAGGAAAACCTCCTCTAGCTATTAGTTGCCATATTTTTTGTTAGCAATAATCTGTAACATACTAGGAATGATGGTCACAAAGTTTTGATCAGTTTCTCTGGATCCATATCCAGATTCTACCACTTACTAGAGTCATCACTGTAAAACAAGAATAGTAATATTATCTATCTCATCGGATTGTTAAAGGTTAATTAGAATCGTCCCTCTGTATACAGTGGGAAGTGCATGAGCTCTGGAGTCTGACAGAAATTGCTTCAAATCACAGTTCTCTCGCTTGGTAGTTCCAGAAGACCTTAGGCATTTGAGTATTCCAAGATTCAGTTTTCTCACTTAGAAATGGACTTGATAAAGTATATCTCAGAGGTCTGTTGTCATCATTAAATGAAACAATTTATATAAAACATTTATCAAAGCTAGTAAAAGCTCCATAAACAATATTGTTTTTTATTTTATATATTTATTTATTCCCTTTTGTTGCCCTCATTGTTTTTTATTGTTGTTGTCGTCGTTGTTGGATAGGACAGAGAGAAATGGAGAATGGAGGGGAAGACAGAGGGGGAAAGAAAGATAGACTTGTGAAGCGACTCCCCTGCAGGGGGGACCTGGGGGCTGGAACCTGGATCCTTACACAGGTCCTTGAGGTTTGCGCCACCTGTGCTTAACCTGCTGTGCTACCGCCCAACTCCCCATAAACAATATTGTTATGCAGTTCATCTCTATCTCGTGCAGACTTCATCTTTGTATTTATGCTTTCAGGGTGAACCTGGTCTCCCTGGATACCCAGGTAACCCTGGAAGCAAAGGTTCTGTGGGAGACATTGGTTTGCCTGGATTACCGGGGACCCCTGGAATGAAAGGACAACCAGGCCTTCCTGGATTCCCAGGTAATTCTATTCTTTCTTTCTTTGATTTTTTTCTCTTTTATTTAATAGGGATCTAATAATGATCAATAAAACTGAAGGATAAGAGGAGTACAATTCCATACAGTTCCCACCACCAGAGTTCCATATCCCTCCCCTCCATTGGAAGGTTCCCTATTCTTTATCTCTCTGGGAATATGGATCCAGAATCATTATGGGGTGCAGAAGGTGGAAGGTCTGGCTTCTGTAATTGCTTGTCCACTGGACATGGGTGTTGACAGGTGTATCCATATCCCCAGCCTGTTTATATCTTTGCCTAGTGGGGTAGGGCTCTGGAGAGGTGGGGTTCTAGGACACATTAGTGAGGTGGCTTGGAACATGTGTACTTTCACTATAACTAAGCCAAATTTTGTGTTCAGGGGCCTTCAGGTCTGGCATTCTCCTGTGATAGCTCCCAAAGCATTAGAGCATTTCTTTATACATTTTAGATATAGTCACTCATCAGATACAATATGTTGCAAACACATTCTTCCTGTCTCATATAGTCACTCATCAGATACAATATGTTGCAAACACATTCTTCCTGCTTTTTATTCTCCTAGTGCTGTTGCAGGATTAACAGAAGTTGTTGATTTTAACAAAGTTTAACTTAGCAGGCTTTCGTTGTTCATTATGTATTTTGTACCCTAATAAGAATATTTGCCTACTGAAGTTTGAGGCAATATTGTTTTATTTTTTCCATGAATTTTGGTATCCAAGCTTTTATGTTTAGTATTGCAGTCTGTCTCAAAAGTATTTTTTTGTTGTATTGTAAGGGTCAAGGTCCCTTTGTTTGTTTGTTTTTCATATGCAGATACAGCAGTTGTTCCACATCATTTTCCAAAAGAATTTGAGTTCTCCAGCTCATCAAAGGACAATATTAAGAAAATGAATAGCTAGTCTTAAATCAGAGAAAGTATTTTCAAAACATATCTGGCAGATGACTGCTGTTCAACTACAGGATTCAATAATACAATAATAACACACAACCTACTTTTTTCTTTTTTTTTATAATTTTTATTTATAAAAAGGAAACACTAACAAAATAAGATAAGAGGGGCACATTTCCACACAATTTTCACTACCAGAACTCTGTATCCCATCTCCTCCCCTGATAGCTTTCCTATTCTTTATCCCAGGATCATTATGGAGTGCAGAAGATGGAAAGTCTGCCTGGCTTTTGTAATTGTTTCCTCACTGAATATGGGCATTGACAGGTTGATCCATACTCCCAGCCTGTCTCTCTCTCTTTCCCTGGTGGGACAGGGTTATAGGGAAGCAAGGCTCCAGGACAAATTGGTGGGGTCATCTGCCCAGGGAAGTCCAGTTGGCATCATGGTAGCATCTGGAACCTGGTGGCAACAATGGTCAGAAATCCTTCCCTCTCCTGAGAATCCCAGGTTGAAAAGCTGCTTTTCTCAGCTCACACCAGGGGTTAACTTCAAGTTGCCATCTTGGTTCCGCCCCCACAACCCACTTTTTTAAGTGGGGAAAGCTTTAAAGGGACTTTTTATGAAGAAGTGATGTAAATTACCAGTAAACACAAGAAAAGGTGACTTATTTATTGCAAAATAAATCCAAAGGAATAGGAAATGGATCAAGCTCTCCATACCTATTAGGAGAAATGTAGTTAAAATAACTGATATAACTTTGTTTTCAAAGATCTGAAGCAACTGTAATTCCCAAATGTGGGTAAACCGGTTTGGTAGTTTTTTTGTAATGAAACTCACCATTTGCCTAGTCTCTTGACTGAGTGTCTGTCTCTACTTCTGTCTTGGGTATTAGTACAAATTAAGACACATGTCCACAAAACACAGAAATGTTATTAATGATCGCTAAATACTGAAAATAGACTGTATTCCTCTTAATATTAAGATTAGATATTTATGATACTCAAAGCCCAATAACAACCCGTATGTGCAACATTTAAATTTTGGGGTATACTATCCTGCTAGGGAAAGATAGAGGTGGGCTGGGGGTGTGGATCAACCTGTCAGTATCCATGTTCAGTGGAGAGGCAATTGCAGGGACCAGACCTTCCACCCTCTGCACCTCATGAGGAATTTTGGTCCATACTCCCATAGGGATAAGGAATGGGGAGGCTTCCAATAAAGAGGATGGGATACAGAGCTCTAGTGGTGGAAATTGTACCCTTTTATCCTATAATATTGTTAATCATCATTAAATCATTGAAAAATTGGGGTATATCCACATAATGAAACCCTACCAATTCTAACAGTGCAGTATGGTAGTGATTTTTTTATTATGAATATATAATGATGCCCATCTCTTGTTAAATAAATTTAAAACCTAAAAGTATTTGTAATCTTACCTAAATATCAGCATCTTTTGAGGTTTTCTTTCTCTATGTTGACATGATAAATTAAAAATGTATAAAGCAGTATATTTATTCTTTTGTTATTAAATTGAAATTTTTTTTTACTCTAGGAACCCCAGGCCCCCCTGGACCGAAAGGTATAAGTGGTCCTCCTGGGAATCCTGGCCTTCCAGGAGAGCCTGGTCCTGTAGGTAAGCATACAACAGGAGTATTTTCTGCTTTGAAATGCTCGGGTCGTTTTTGGGAACTATGAACATTTTCAAGACACTGAAACATGATGATCATTCATTTACTACTGCATGTTAAATACAAAGTAGATAACTCTTTTTTAATTTCTATTTTATTGGATAGCACAGAGAGAGAAACTGCGAGGGGAAGGGAGATACAGGGGGATAGAGAAATGCACCTGCAGATCTGTTTCACTGCTTGTGAAGCATCATTCCTCTAGATAAAGAGCAGGGGCTTGGACCTGAGTCCTTGCATGGGTCCTTCTTCATAGCATTATGTGTGCTTAACTGGGAGCTCCACTGCCAAACCCCCAAAGTAGATAACTAAATATGTTATTTAAATTATCATTATGGGATCTGTTTGAAAGGAGGCTTCATTTTTTCCAAGGAAAATTATTCCAAGTAATCTATGATAGCAGATAACTTTTTTCTTTCTTTTCTTTCTCTCTCACTTTGTGGAAAAAAAATATAACACTTTTGCTTGTTCACTGAATTCTAAAGTAAATGAGTTGTTCCCGTATAAGACCTGTTATGCACTTATACAGCCCAAAACTTTATTTTCTTGGATATTCTAAAACCATTAAAATGAGAGCCATGTAGCTTTGGTCCATTGCAGTAGAGCCAAGGAACCTAAATGAGCTAGGGGGAGTGACACTTGAGAGGACACAGGAGACCTAATGCTCAATGGTGGAAGAAAGCTTCAGCTGGTGGTGGCTGTGGTAAAGAGACATCTAACACAGGGAGATAGGATACTGTACACATGAGAAAGCAGCCGTCTTGTAAATCATTACTTCCTGGATAAAACAATTTGAGAAAAAATGTACGTAAATAAATTCAAGCTGTGTCCTTTAATTTTCGCTTATTCTGTCTTGAGACTTTGTGTTGTCATGTGTAGTTTAGACACTTATGAGCACTGTATCCTATTAAGTAAACATTTGTTTTAAAAAATCTAGTACTAAACCAAAGCAGAGCATGTTTTCCTTGTCTCTCTTTTGTGTTATTTCTATTGAGGGGGATTAATGGTGTACTCCTTGTCTCTCTTTTAAAGAAATAATAAATCTTTAAAAAAATGAGAAACTGGGGGTCAGGTGGTGGTGCACCTGGTTAAGCTTACATAGTACTATGTGAAAGTACCCAGGTTCAAACCCCCATTCCCCACCTGCTGCAGGAACACTTCATGAGCAGTAAAACAGGTCTTCAGGTGTCTGTCTTTCTCCTTCTCTGTCTTCCCCTCTCCTCTCAATTTCTCTCTGTCCTATCAAATAAAATGGAAAGAAAAAAGGGGTAGGCCTTCAGGAGAGTAGATTCATAGTACCAGCAACTAAAGGCAAAAGAATAAGAAGAAGGAGAATGAGAAGGAGGAGGAAGAAGAGGAGGAGAAGAAGAATTTTATGCTTTTTATTTTTTAATTAGGGGATTGACAATTTACAGTCAACAGTAAATATAGTCCACTGTTTTTACTGTAATCACATGCCTAAAATACAGTTGGTACATGTGTAAGATTTCTGTTTTCTGAAAAAACACTCTAAGCCCCCACCTAGATCCTCTTTTACCATGGTGCACCAGGACCTGAACTCATACCTCCCAACCCAGATTCTTTTACTTTGGTACCATACAGCAAAGCCAGTACAAACTCTACTTTGGGTTCCCCCTTCTGTCCTACTTTTTTAACTTCTGTCCATGAATAAGATCATCCCATATTCATCCTATTACTGACTTATCTCACTTAACATGGTTTCTTCAAGCTCCGTCCAAGATGAGGTGAAGACGGTGAATTCATTTTTCATAGCTGAGTAGTATCCTATTGTATATATATACCACAACTTTTTTAGCCACTCATCTGTTGTTAGACACCTGGGTACCTTCCAGGTTTGGGCTGTTACAAATTGTGCTTTTATGAACATAGGTATGCGCAGATCTTTTTGGATGGGTGTGTTTGGTTTCTTAGGATACATTTCCAGGAGAAGAATTCCTGGGTCATATTGTAGGTACATTTCTGACCTTGTAAGAGCTCCTAAATGCTCTCCACAGGGGTTGGACCAACAGCAGTGTAGAAGGGTTCCTTTGCCTCAACAACCTCTCCAGCATTTGTTGTCATTATCCTTTCTCATGCACGACATTCTCATAGAGGTGAAATGGTATCTCATTGTTGTCTTTATTTTGATATCTCTTGAAGATGAATCATTTGGAGTTTTTTTATGTATGTCTATTAGCCTTCCATGTTTCTTTTTCATAAGACATGACTTAAAGTAGTATCTCAGAGACTCTTCACATCTTTTAGATGAAACTGTTGAGAGCTAGTATAGAAAGAAATGATGCTATGAAAGGAAATAGGGATTGGTAATATGGATGTAACCTGCTATCTTCTTTTTTTTAGGTAGTGGAGGTCATCCAGGGCTACTGGGACCCCCTGGTGAAAAAGGCAAACCAGGGCAAGATGGTATTCCAGGACCAGCTGGACAGAAGGGTGAACCAGGTAAGTTTTCATTGTTTCTGATTTCTTCCCTAATTTTACTTTTCCCTGGTTTTGTCCTCAACAAAGATACATGTATTTTCTTATTCTCTAGACTACCCCACCCATTTCCCTTCCTAATTACCTTCTTCCATAGTATTTTAGGAATATTGAATTCAAATTTTTTCCTTAATTCCTCCTTCTTTTCAAAAATTAATTTGTTTTAAGGTATGTTTGGTTTACAAGACTGTAAATGGCTTAGAAGTATAGTATACTATCTCTTAAAAGTATGCTACTGCAGTGTACTTAGCACCAAAGTACCAAAATCTCTCTACAAAAGCTCACTGGACTTCTTCCACACTTTCAACCCATGCACTGACTTACTTTTTATACCCTGAGCCTAAAGGGTTGTTTCATTGGAATTTGCTTCTCCCCTTTCTTTGTTTCTTTGTATAAGTCATATGAATGAGATAATTCTCTCTTTTCATTTTATTTAAGTCCGTTTGCCACTTGTGGCATGGCTTATTTAATGTTAGTGAACTTCTTTAATGTTTATCTTTAAACCCCTTTGGCACTCCTCAAATATGAGTTATAATCTAATTTGGTAATTACTGACATGAAGTCCTCTCTGTTGAAATCTTTTAAATATGTCAATCCTTTCTGACTTTTAGAGTTTCTGTTGAGAAATCAGTTGATAATCTTCCCTGTTCTCTTGTGACACTTTTCTATTGTGGCGTTTTAAGTTTCTCTCTTTATTTTTTATTGTATCAAGTTTAATTACAACATACCGTAGTATGTTTTGGTTTGGGTTTATTTTGTATGGAACTCTTTCAAATTCTTGGTTGTGAGTTTCTGGCTCCTTTATCAGTTTGGGGAAAATTCTCAGCTCTTACTTCTTCAAATAAGAATTCTATCCCAAACAGCCAAGCAGTGGCACACCTGGTAGAGTGCACATGATAAAATGTGCAATGATCCAGGTTCAAGCAACTAGTACATGGGAACACTTCACAAGTAGTGATGCAGGTTTCTCTCTCTGTCTCTCTCTCTCACTCTCTCTCTCTCATAATCTATCTCCTCCTCAATTTCCCTCTGTCTCTATCCAAAATAAATAAATATTAAAAAATTATTTCTATCCTTTTCTCTTTTCTCTTTTTGGTATCCTATCACATGAATAATCTTCTTCAACTGTTCTTATGTTATCTACATTTATATGTCTTAGTAATTAAATCCTTTATATACACATATAAAACATATGAATGTATATATAAATAATATGAAAAATTTAAACAAAAGTCTGTCTTTCTCCCTGTCTTCCCCTCCTCTTTCTATTTCTCTGTCCTGTCCAAACAACGACATCAATAACAACAATAATAATAACAACCACAACAATGATTAAAAAAAAAGGACAACAAAAAAAAGAGAAAAAATAGCCTCCAGGAGCAGTGTATTTGGGGTGCAAGCACTGAGCCCCAGAAATAACCCTGGAGGCAGAAAAAATTATATATAATGACTTTTTTCATACTTTCCCTCAATTTGTTGAAGTTTTTTTATTATTTATTTATAAAAATGAAATACTGACAAAACCATAGGATAAGAGGAGTACAACTCCACACAGTTCCCACCACCAGAACTCTGTATCCCACCCCCTCCTTTGATAGCTTTCCTATTCTTTAACCCTCTGGAAGTATGGACCCAAGGTCATTGTGGGGTACAAAAGGTGGAAGGTCCAGCTTCTGTAATTGCTTCCCTGATGAACATGGGTGTTGACAGGTTGATCAATACTCCCAGCCTGCCTCTCTCTTTCCCTAATGAGGCAGGGTTCTGGGGAATCGGAGCTCCAGAACATGCTGGTGGGGTTGTCTGTCCAGGGAAGTCTGGTTGGCATCATGTTAGCATCTGGAACCTGGTGGCTGAAAAGAGAGTTAACATATAAAACCAAAACAAGTTGTTGACTAATCATCAACCTAAAGGCTGGAATAGTGCAGATGAAGAGTTGGGGAGGGGTCTCCGTTCTGTAGATAGCTAGTAGGCATATTTTAGTTATATTCCAAAGGGCCTGTGGCTATACCAGTTTTTTTTTTTCCCTGAGCCTGAAATCTGATATGCAGGTGGATCCTTGTTACTGTCTGAGGAGATGATGTCATGGCTGGAAAAAGGACCAGAAAGCTGGATTTGTTGAAGTTTTATTCCAGAGACATTTCATTGAGCATCCTTGAGTCTATTGCTTTGCAATCTCCTTTAGAACGTTTGCAGAGGAGCAGTCGGGCTGTAGCACAGCAGGTTAAACGCATGTGGTGCAAAGAGCAAGGACCGGCATAAGGATCCCACCCAGTTCAAGCCCCAGGCTCCCCACCTGCAGGGGAGTAGCTTCACAAGTGATGAAGCAGGTCTTCAGGTGTCTATTTTTCTCTCCTCCTCTCTGTCTTCCCCTCCTCTCTCCATTTCTCTCTGTCCTATCCAACAACAACATCTATAACAACAATAATAGCTACAACAATAAAACAAAGGGAAATAAAAGGGAATAAATAAATATAAAAATAAACAAAGAAAGTTTGCATGGCTCTCTGGAGCTCACAGTTTTCTTCTCATTGTCTTCCTCCATCAGTACGGGTGATTTCTTCTGTCTTCTCATTATGTTTGATGCTCCATAAGGACCTGGGTTGAGGTGGATTTGTGCTTGAATGGTCCTTGGTAATGGGTACATAGTCACAGTGCCTGGCAGAGATTATAACAAGATCAAGCCAACCTGAATAGTGTCCAGGAGTTCAAGGTTACAAGTGCTCAGTAGTCATGGGGGTGCTTTAAGTGGGAATTCAGATGTGAAAGGAGACTGGTGTCTCAATACAGATAGTAACTGTGTAATTCTGTTGGCTAGTGTGATACAGAATCTAGTAGACTTTGGTCTTACAAAAGCAGGAAGCAGAACCCCACACTGGCTGATGATTCTTTGGGAGATCCACAGGACATTTGTAAGGGTGTAGTTTGTTTGCTGACCGTCAATGATCTAAGAACCACTCAGGATCTGCTTTTCTGTTAGAAATTATGACATTATCACTCTCAGTAAACATCTGTTAGTCCTCAATACATTTGCTGTCTAGGGATGGTGGGGACTGTCCTTCAAGAATCCACCCCAGCATCTGTTACTATAGTGACTCTGCCAACCCACTGTCTGCATGGTTTCAGAGGATGTAGGATGACTGCTACCATAATACCTACCCAGTTTGTGACTTTTAATTTCTTGTCTCCTAGTGTGATGTGGTCATTATAAAGTTTCTGTAAAGTTTCATTATAAAGTCTGCACTTAACCAGGTATACCTCCACCTGGCTAAAGTTTCTGTAATAGTGTTGAAGTGCCTGTACTTTTGTTCAGCATGGCTGTCTGCTTTCTAGATTAAGGTTCCATTCCTGAGACATCTCTTTCCAGTTATAGCTTGCTATTTCACAGGATGATTCCTTTCTTGAGATAGGGTAACCTCAGCCAACCTTTTGTCCTTTGCTTTAGAAGCTTGTTTTGGTTTCAAGCCTGTTTCTATATAGTTTTTTTTTTTGCATGTATTACTGTACCTTTTCCATAACTGCAGAAATAAAACTCAGGTCCTCATTAGTCACCCAAGTGTCTCCCTCTTATGAAAAACATATCCTTTCTTGTCATATTTTCATATTAAGAACTTATGAACTTACGCATTTTTTTAGTTTCTCTGAATGACCTCCATTCATTATACTCTTTATATTACATTTTTATGTGTATATATAAGAATGGGTTAGCTTGGTTTCTTTGTGTTTATTTGTTTATTCCCTTTTGTTGCCCTTTTTGTCTTATTGTTGTAGCTGTTGTTGTTGTTGCTGTCATTGTTGTTGGATAGGACAGAGAAAAATGGAGAGAGGAGGGGGAGACAGAGAGGGGAGAGAAAGATAGACACCTGCAAACAAAACCTGCTTCACCACTTGTGGTACAACTCCCCTGCAGGAGGGGAGCCAGGGGCTCGAACTGGGATCCTTATGATGGTCCTTGTGCTTTGTGCCACATGTGCTTAACCTGCTGTGCTACCACCCTACTCTCAAGAATGGTTTAGTTTGTAAACTAGAGCAAAACTCATCAGAAATAGAATATATGCTCATATAGTTTTCTCACTTTATTTTTAGTTCCATGTTGAAAATACTTTGTATAACATGCATTAAAACATCTAAAAACCTTAATGAATTAAAAGTTTTTGGTTTATGTCTTGACAGGTCAACCAGGCTTTGGATTCCCAGGACCCCCTGGACTCCCAGGACTCTCTGGTAAACTAATAACTTACTAAATGATTCCATAAAAAGAATATTCTCCAGTATATTTACTTTATGTTTCCATCATTTACCGTTATAATATGCAGACAAAATCCCTATCAGCTCAAAATTAGAGTTACATTTTGTATCATTATTTATCAATTTAGCAAACGGAGTTGTAATATATCAAGTATGGGCTCCAGGAAATTTACATATAGATGCCTCTTTATTAACTTCACAAATGGTAATAAAATAATAGAAAGCAAAAATGGTAAGACATTGATATCATAAAAATCATTAACCTCTTTTAGCCATAGGAAAAAGTGTTTTCTCTTGATAAAACAGTATCAAGGCAATATAAAATCTATAGAACTATACATCAGTTATACAAATGTTTCTTGAAACTCAAATCTTAATGTGTATCTCACATTGAGCCAATACTTATACACTTTCATCTGCCTTTCCTTACTTGTCCTTACTTTCTTTGTTAGTAGTCATAACTAATTTAATGATTGAATTTATGTATGCACATGCATATTTGGGTTCTGAAATGACCATTGGCTATTTTATAGACTTCTTTTCAAACAACATACATCTCTCCTAGAAAATCCAATATCTTCCCCATTATCCCAACACAAATATTATTAATTTAATGTGCCACTGTAATATTATTGTTTTGTATAGTATTGCTTCTGCATAAATAGAAGTCTTTAGGATAGTTTATGTAGCCTGTGATTCTAAATGTCGGATAAGTTAGTCTTTGGAGGGCCATAGTAACCAGTAAAGATCCATATCTTTCATTAGTCTCAAAATACTTGTTTTATAAATTTTCTCCAGCCATCATGAACTTACTTTTATAAATACTTCATATTTGCTACTTTTTCTCACTACTTCTTATCCTTCAATCTTTGCTCTATATCTTAACACAAAAACAGTATGCAAACTATTATTATTTCTACATTTATAAAAAATACTCTAATTAACACTTCTAATAACATAAATATATTTAATAGGTAGAATTGGTTTTTGGAGTGGGTTGAGAATTTGGTGGTAGAAATGATTCTTGTAGATACATAATTTGTTCCAATAAGTGTAAATAGTTTTAGCCCAATAATTAAGATCAATAGGATCACTTTGTATGTTTTCTAATGTTACTTTATTTGCATAGGTCAAAAGGGTGATGGAGGATTACCTGGCATACCAGGAAACCCAGGCCTTCCAGGTCCAAAGGGTGAACCGGGTTTTCAAGGATTTCCTGGGGTACAGGGACCCCCAGGCCCTCCTGGTTCTCCAGGTCCAGCTCTAGAAGGTCCTAAAGGGAAACCAGGACCCCAAGGTCCTCCAGGGAGACCAGGTATGTACAGAAACAGTAGGGGGGTGCTATATTTTATTTGTTAATTTTATTTTGCTGGCAGGTTATTCACTAATTAGAATTTTCAAAACCGTAATCTAAGATTAGCCATGAATAGCTTGGTTAGTACCTAACTCCATCCATTTCCATAATTTCTAATAATTCTTTTAGTGATATTTTCATCATTTACTCAAGGTTGAAGGAAAAAAACCAATTTTGGAGAAAAAGAGGAAGTATTTGGTTTGTTTATTTTTATTAAAGATAAAGGTATACTGATAACCTGGCAGCAAGATGTCATTGTATTTTTAAGTGTGAAGTTCTCAGCATGTCATCACAGAAACCATTTTAGTGATCACCTAATAGATGCTTGTGGTTCATATCAAAAGTGTTGCTGTGGTTCTCTCGTATGATCAGCAAATGTCACCGAGCACAATTTTTTTTCTTTAGGAACTAGACAATCAAATTTATCCATCACAGCATGATTAAATTGAATAATGATCTCTCCATACCGTCTTCATGTTTGTATTTCATCTATGTTCTGTTAACTTCTCTAGAAGTCTCAATTTTGCATCACATTCACTTTTCATTTTGTGTCTTCTGTCATTTCATTCTACTAAATTTGAAAATGCTCATTTACATCCTGGATTAATGTTGCTGAGTCCAATCACTGGTAATAAAGTATTCACAGATTTTTGAGACTTAAAATTCAGTTTTTATATTTCTGGTAGTTGAGAACTTTGCCTTTATTGATTTTTTAAATGATATTTATAATTAAAGAACAAAGCAATTGTCTCTATCTTTTGAAAGTCTAGCTTATTTTTAGATACATTAAAAATGAAAGTTTCTGGAGGCCGAGTGGTAGCGCAGAGGGATAAGCGCACATGGTTCGAAGCACAAAGACTGGTATAAGGATCCTGGTTTGAGCCCCCGGCTCCCCAACTGCAGGGGGGTCACTCCACTGGCAGTGAAGCAGGTCTGCTGGTGTCTGTCTTTCTCTCCCCCTCTGTCCTCCCCTCTTCTCTCAATTTCTCTCTGTTTAAGATTTTATTTATTTATTGATGAGAAAGATAGGAGGAGAGAGAGAAAGAACCACACATCACTCTGGTACATGTGGTGCCTAGGCTTGAACTTAGGACCTCACTCTTGAGAGTCCAGCACTTTATCTACTGTGTCACTTCCCAGACCACAGAAATTATTAAATTTTTATTTCATTTGCTGTTGAAGTAAACCAGTGAGTATCTCCTCAGCTATATTAACTCCGTTGCATGTATTATAAAGAACTGACAAAAATTATTGCTTGGTTAGGCATGCCATAATTGAAATAAACCAAATTATTATCTTTTCTATGTGTCAGTTAACACTGTGGTTAATCATTCACACTAGTAATAGAGCTGACTTTTGAATAGTACTTTCATATATAACTATGAAATTAGTCACAAATGTGTTTCTGAAAATTCATCTTTCTAAAGAAATAATAAAAAGTAGTTAAAAGCACACAAATGATGAATATTTGTGACCAGAATTAATTCAACTACAAATTAAGATGGAGTTTTAAACCTATTTGCTCTTAGAATGAATTCCTCTCCTAATTTCACAGTAATAATTACTAAGAAATAAAATAACTTTGACCTTTCAAATTTATGTCACTTATGCTGTTTTTATCTTAGTATTGATGAAAAGTGTTGATAATTTGGTTTATACACAGATGCATGATTTTGAACTTGAGTATTATTTTATTGAACTAAAGTTTAACTTGAATTTAGTGCAGTGCTTTTAGTTTCTCGTTATTTCTAACAATTTCAATTATTCCCCCCTTTTTTTTGTTAATGATGACATTGGGCCTTGGTGAACTTTGATCCATGTCCAGGTCCTCCAGGTTAGCTCCTTAACTCCAAACTAGTAACTGCATGAAGTTTGAAATGTTTCTTATATGTGTATATTTATTCATTTATTTGCATTATATGCATTATGTATATATTTGTGTATACATGGACCTAATGTTTCTAAGTATTTAAATAAATATATTTTAAGAACATATATGCCAACTCAGTTCTAACATATTGATCTATTTTTGAAAGTTTTCAGAAACTTGCAGAGTTAAGTCTATTGAAATAAAACAAAATACATAACTAGAAATCAGTGTTTAAAAAATGTTATTATTTTAGTTGAAAATGGATAGTACACATAGTTTATTGTACAGTATTTTGCTTTATATGCAGTAGATTCTTTTATTTTTGCTTTATATCGGTCAGTGTAAATGAAATGATACTATAAATTTTAAAAAAGTGTAATTTTATAACAGTAATCTGTATTATGGTATCCTAAAGGTATGCAATTATTGGCTTATCATATCTCTAATAGTTTTCCAAACCATGCCATCTTCACAGTTTTTTATTATCATAATTTTTTTTCTTTTTTGATTTTCTGATAGAGTTAGGGAGGGAAATTGGCAGGCAGAGAGAGATTACAACACAAAACTTTCTTCAAAGCTGTGGGACCAAGGTTAGAACCTGGGTCATACATGTCACAAAGTTTTAAAAACCAGATGGGGGAGACAGGATAATGAATGTAAAATGCTTCCATACCTGAGGCTCCAAGGTCCCAGGTTCAGTTCTCTGAATTATCATAATCCAAAAATGACCAGTGCTCTGGTAAAGGACATTTTTAATTAATTAATTAATTAATTAATTAATTAAAGTGTATGTTTAGTGGGTTTAGTGGGTTGGGCAAAGACATACCTCACAGAGCAAGCATACTACAATCCACAAAGACCCAAAGACCCCCCCCCAGCCCGTACTTGCAAAAAGGGAAGAAGCTTCATGGGCAGTGAAGCAATGTTGTAGGTAATCTGTCTTTATCTACATCTTCCCCTCCCCTTTTGATTTCTATCTCTATCCAATAAATAAATAGATAAATGAAACATATTTATTTATTTATTTATTTTCCTTTTTGTTGCCCTTGTTGTTTAACATTGTTGTGGTTATTAATGTCATTGTTGTTGGATAGGACAGAGAGAAATGGAGAGAGGAGGGGAAGACAGAGAGGAGGAGAGAAAGACAGACACCTGCAGACCTGCTTCACCGCTTGTGAAGCGACTCCCCTGCAGGTGGGGAGACGGGGGCTCGAACTGGGATCCTTACGCAGGTCCTGGCGATTTGCACCACGTGCGCTTAACCCGCTGTGCCACCGCCCAACTCCCAAATGAAACATTTTTAAAAACTTACTATGGTGAAAATGTACTAATAGGTACAGAAAGAATAAGCTCAATACTACCTGTTCAGATTAGAAACCTTTTAATCATTTTAATTAATTAATTAACTTTTTATTTTATAAAATTACATGTCAGCAGGGGTTTAAATCCACACCATTCCCACCACCAGAATTCTGAATCATCAGTCTCTGCACTATAGTTCACCATAGGTTCCCTAAGGTTGTGGACATGGAGCAACCATCGTCTCTACAACTATCTGTCCAACTTTATACATAATTTTCCCCTTTTTACTCCTGATTCAGTCCTCTCTTACCCTCCAAGCCACTCATGACATCATAGCTACCTCCATGTGTCCCTCTCTTTTTCCTTCTCTCTCTCTGGGTGCTGATGGAGCTGGAGTTTAGAGTCCTCTTATCTTCATCCTATCACTTCTCCCCTGCTGGGAGTATGGATCAGGTTGTTTTGGTGGTGCAGAAGGTAGAAGTGGGAGGATGGATACCCTCTGCAGGTGGAGATCAGGTGCTTTAACCTGGGTCCTTGCACATGGTAACATATGCTCTCTACCAAGTACCTCACTGCCCAGTCCCTAAATTTTATTTCTTCTTTTTTTTTGAAATTAAAATTCATGATTTTTCCAAATTTCTTTATAGTAATCCTTCTATCTCTATCTAGATCCCCCAATTACTTTCTCCTTAAATCCATTGTTTCCTAGAACCAAAAAATGTCAGATCTAGAAGGTGTTGTGTTTATATTTGTCAGTGAGATATCATTCACTAGATACTTCTTAATGATGGCAGCACAGATCTTATTCAAGACTGTTGCAGCTGAGGTAAGAGTATTAAAATAGGGAAGAAAGGGGGCCAGACAGTTGCACAGTGGGTTAAGTGCACATGATACAAAGCGCAAGGACTGGTGTAAGGATCCTGGTTTGAGCCCCTGGCTCCCCACCTTCTGGGGGGTTACTTCACAAGTGGTGAAGCTGGTCTGCAGGTATCTGTCTTTCTCTCCCCCTCTCTGTCCTCCCCTCCTCTCTCAATTTCTCTCTGTCCTGTCCAACAATAGCAACAACAGCAACAACAAGGGCAATAGCAAGGGCAACAAAATGGGAAAAATGGCCTCCAGAATCAGTGGATTCATAGTACAGTCACCAAGCCCCAGAGATTAAAAAAAAAAAAAAAAGATAGCATACCAAGATGCATTCATTGCCTTTTTTATTAAAAAAATGATTTGTTAAAAAATATAAATAAATAAAATAGGGAAGAAAAACAGTTCAGATTTTAATACAAAGACAAGTGGGGTTTCATAATGAAGTAGTAAAGTGAGTCTGTAAGTGAAACATTACCAAGTGGAGACAGATGCTGAACTGGCATACTAGCATTCTTGTTAAAGTCAGACCAAAGACTTAAGGTTCATAAATATGAAGAGTGAATGAATTCTCCCTAAAATGGCTTAGAATGATTCTTGCTAAATCTAAATTTAGTAGAACAGTGACAGAGCTCAAAGGCAAGTGCTAGTTCAGAAAAAGGTTCAGAGCAACCTATCCAAAGTTAAGTGGGGAGCTTTTGTGACATATGAAAAAGCCAAAGCTCCAAAATGTTAAGAAGCTTGCTGAAATCATACTGTTAGTTATTTGCATAGCTGGTAATCCAACTTAGGGCTCTCTGACACTTAGTTATGTGTTTGTTGTACTGCCAGCATGCATCACTCTTTCACAAAAGCAGTTATGTGGATTGATAGTTATGATCTGACCTCTTGTTACAGTTATAAATATGATAAGTGATGCAGCAAAACTGTTTCTATCATTTTGTAAGACTCAACCATAGTAAACGGGGTCCTATCTCTGTTTTTGTTTTCTGTTACCTCCAAAGTTCCATCAGTCTCTACTGTTTTTCCTAAATGAGAATCATTAAAAAAAATTAAGACAAGTGCTTGCTACCCAGCTATCAAAAAGACAAAAGAAACTAAGATATAATTTTTAAATGTATCCATTAATTTATTTAGTGAGAAGAGAGAGAGACAGAGAGAATGACCAGAGCACCCCCTTCATCATATGTAA